>NW_009621047.1:0-14031 GCF_000690535.1 Cariama cristata | reverse complement strand
CCCGTCTTCACCGCTGAAGCTCGGCGGTCCTTAGTGCCCCTCCAGCGGGTGTCGTGCCTGCGGAGTGAGCTGCCATCGCCTGTAGGAGCCAAGGACTTGGGGTTTTTTTGGGTGTTTTTTTGGGTGTTTTTTTGGTTTTTTTTGTATGTCATGCAGTTAGTGATGTCAGAGAGGCAGAGACCGCTTAAGGTAGGAGTCTTAGTCAGTTGAATTCAAAGTAAGGAAAACTTGTAATCAGAGGCGAGGCCTGAGCAGAGCAGGTCCCCTCCTCGGGGCAGGGGGAGCGAGTCTCGTCGTGACAGCTGCCCGACACCTGCCCTTGCCTCGAGTGGGGAGTGACGGACCAGCCCGACGGGCTTGGGCTTCGCTTTGGTTGTGTTTGGGTGCTCCCGGCATCCTGGCCTTGGCTAGAGAAATCCTAAAAACCAGAGGTCCAGTAAAGGATCGTCGAGTTGTTTTGAGGCTGGTAAAAAATAGGAAAAATACTCTCTAAAAATGTGCTCCAAATAAAGTTGAGTTCATAACTGACTGCTAATACTTCAGTCAGGGAAGTCCTTTGACCTGTAGAGCTTTTGCTGGTTTAAAGGAGGTCTCTCGATCCTTGACCTCAAGCCATTCTTCGAGGTGCTGCTTAGTGACAGGGGAGTGCAGCGTGGCTCTGCGGGGTGCGCAGTCCTCCTGTGACAGCCCCGGATGGGCATGCAGGTGCAAACCAGTTCAGCAGCCTAATTACTCCCAGTGGTGGTGGCTACCTGTTATTTGCTTGTGTGTGTAGCTGGCAAGGAGTAAACTTTATAGTCACTACGTAGAAATTCTTCCCAGTGAGGCAAACTGACGTGAAACGCTGCTGCAGGACGTGGTTGAGGAAGTGTTGTGGTAAGATCCAAGCTGTCAAGGAGTTGGTTTTATTTAACTTGGAAGAAATGTTTCCCCTTTGCGTCTTGGAAACGGAAAGAGCTCTGCTGCCTGCTCAGTCTGTCCCTCCCAGCCAGTCTGAAAATCTGCATCCAGCTCAGCTATGAAGTAATGTCCCAGGAGAATTTCTTGGTCAGGTTGGTTTTTTGTCTCATTAAAGCTAGACTTTTTAACATCTTCCTCCTTGGATAGCTGCATTTTTCAGATACATTTATACTGTTATGTTTTTCTCTTCCCTAAAGAGCACATGACCTGAAACTCAGGGCTTTTGGTTGTTTTCCCATGTGGTGGCCCTGCTGATTCCTCCCTTCCCCCAACAGTTTTGCAACTTCCTGACTCCTGACTTGATCTGGCTTCTCCACTACGCTGATCGGAATACATAAGGATTACTTTAGATCCGGCCTCTTCAGGCTTGGCTTGGGTTAGGGTTTTGTGTTTTCTTTTTCCATGCTCTTGAACCATAAAATGCCTCGGATTCTTCTGCCATTGTAACATGCTGCCAGCTTGTCACCCCCAAGGCTCTTTTGTTTATTCTGCAAATTTTCTTACTGAGTAATACGTTTAGGATCTGCCCTGTAGATTCAGTGACATACTTTCCCAAGTTGACTGTTTCATTTTTCCTGAAAATATATTTAATTTTTCAGTCACCTCCATACCTTTGACCCTGCAGTCTTCACAGTTCTCATCTGGCTTTGTGTCATTAGCAGACTTAGCTAATGTTTCCGTACGTATCCAACAATAATAACCTTATTGCTGCCATTACTGGCGCCTCGTTTTGTTCCTTAGCATGGTGCTGTTTATTGCAAATATCTACTTAAACCAAGTGAAGCAGGGTCAGCAGTCAGGGAATTAGTGAAGCAGCTTCCTCAGTTTGCACAGCGGGTGCGGTGTTACAGCAGTGCTGCTTTCCTGTGCGGTGGCCAGTCCTGGATTTGAGCATGGCTTTGGAGAGAGAGGCTTGCTCTGAGATGATACCTTGGCTTCAAGGGGGTGGGTCAGACACCTCAGCCCTTTCTGTGCCCTGACCTTTGGGCTGAGGCTCTTCTCATGCGGAGAGAGGAATTCCTCAGCCTGGTGGTTTTGAAGACAAAGAGAAACTGTCATTTGAAGCTTCCCTTTGTAGAGGGCGAGCAGGGGTTGTCACAGGTGAGAGGATGAATTCTTCCGCTCTGCGTGAATCGTCCCTTTCCCTTCAAAGGAAAAACGGCAGGGCTACATCAGAACCGAGTCTTTTGGGATAATATCCAGAGTGTCCAGTGTGCTGTCCCCCTCCCTGTGTGATGGGTGTGTGTGTCAGAGCTGTTGCTGAGTTTGTCTCTCCAATTTGTCCAATTTCCTCCTGTAGTGTTCTCAAACAGTGTAAAGATGTGGAGCTCTCCTTCAGTGACGTGACGGGCAAGCCTGAAGCCTTCAAAGGCACCAAGAAAGGGATGCTGTATCTCACCCCTTACAGGGTAAGTCCGATGCCAGCAGGGCTGCTTCTTTCTCAAGGGATCTTGTAGATGTTAGACCAGAAACCTCATTGGTGATAAAAGAAGTGATTTTTGTTATGGGAGGAACCACTGAGAAAAGGGTGGAGAGAGGTGGGAGAAGGGAAGATGGAAATAGGATAGTTTGTGCCTGTGTCACAATCCCAGTTCCTTACAAAGGCACATGCAGTCCTGGAAATCACTGTCCAGAGAACACACTTCATATAATGTGTCAGTCAGTATTACTTTCTCTGGAAACTGTCGTCATAGCTTATCCTTAAAAACCAGAACAATAAAACTCTGTGAATGTGCATGAGTGTTTTAAGTGGTATATTATTTTGCAACGTACATGCTTCAGGCAAATGAGCCATGTGCCATCAAATCTGTTTAGGATCCCGCAGTGTTAAAGCTGTGAGATAGCACAATGCATACTCATACCAGGAGTTTTGGATGCTTCTACAACTAGAACTCTGTGACCACCCTTTATATCTAATCGAAGTAATTCAGAGGCGTTCCCTCCTGTCTTGCAGATGATCTTTGTGTCAAAGGGCAAGGATCCTATGCAGTCTTTCATGATGCCGTTTTATTTGGTGAAAGGATGCTCAATCGAGCAGCCTGTTTTTTCTGCCAATTACATCAAAGGACAGATTCAGGCCGAGGCAGGAGGTATGTGCCAGTGCTTTGTAGACTGAACTCTTCCCAAGTGTCACAAGTCCTTTTGTGCTGAACATCAGACTTACGTGCACAGGAAGGACGGACAGAGTAGCTGTGGCAGTATGGCTAGCATGTCCCCGCTGAGGTCACTTGTGTCTTCTGAACTTTAAGGCACTGCTGCTGTGTCACTTTCTGCCCCCAAAGCTCGTAACTGCCTTTCACAGGATCACTTTTGTTTAATCCTGTAACTTCGATCTTGCTGTGTATCTCGTGTTTACTCGCTTTCTGCATGTGCTTATTTTCTCCTGTCTTTGACCTGGGCGGGTGGGTGGGTAAGTGACCAAGTCACCAGTCATTGGTATCGACAGAATTAGCAACCGCTTTTGTTTTCTGGAGGTCGGTAGCCACTTACCGACTCAGGTACATTTGCGTGCATCTTGGAGGCTGCTGTATATCATTAATTTAGCTTCGTTCCTAATTTGACGATGAAACTGTGGTAAGACAGCCAATGTCGTGACCAAACATAAGGAATTGCAGAAGACAAACAGGGATTAAAAACAAGGCTTCTGGTTCAAATTTCTTCCGTCTTCAGCCCTGGCATTAGTTTAGGTGCATTTTGATGACATCTGGAGAGCTTATGTTTTTCCTTTCTGTTGGTAACAATGCTTTAAAGTGACTGAGTCCTCTGGGGATTGTGGATCAGCCCACTTTTTCTGGCTGAAGTCATATTGAGACAGTGGTTTTAAAGAGGTGAGTCTCCAAGGGGATGACTTTATCCGTGGTGGATTGTTTTGTTACGTTTCTATGCTTTATTTCTACTTTGTCCCTGAGAAACTATCTCTACTTTTGTTCACTTTCTTGTTAGACAAGGAAGATAAATCTTATTTTATGAAATCTTTTATTTAAATGACATCTTTTTTCTAAAAAGACCAAAAAACTGAAGCACGCCCCAAAAAACCCTACCAAAAAAGCCCCTACAAAACAAAGTGCTCTTACTTATCTTGCAATATCATCGCCTACTTGCAATTTTTCAGAAAAATTGCTGTTGTATCTAAGCATTTATAATCTGTCTGAGCTTCTGTGGGTCAAAGAGATTAAAAATGTTGCATTTGATTTAAATCCTAGCTTGAGTTGCAGATCCTGATCTGAGTCGACTGTGGTCAGCATTAAAACTTCATTTGAGGACTTTCAATTAAAACCCTCCGTGAATTAAGTGTTCTTTCTTTACACTGTGTTCATTATTAGGTTCTATTAAACCTTTCAGAAAAGAACAAAACAACTTAGTATCTAGAGCAGGCTGCTTCTATGTAACTATAGTGAGGATTGTCTTTTAAAGGGTAGAGAAATAAATTCCTTATCTTCTTGAGATGCCGGTTTGGGGGACATCTGATAGCAACGCCACGACTCTTTCCTCCTGGCAATAGGACGCAAAATACTTCTGAAATAAAGAATTAAAAAAAATAATTGGAGTATTAAGTGTTTTGCTGTGTTGACTGCTACTGAGGAGGTTAACAGTCTGTTTTAATTCTAACTCTCTCTCCCCTAGGTGGCTGGGAAGGGCAGGGGACATTTAAACTGACTTTCAACAGTGGAGGAGCCATTGAGTTTGGACAGTTGATGTTCAAAGCTGCCTCTAATGGTACGGGATCTTCAGAGCCTGCGGTTCCCCCACGGCTGGCTGAGCTAGTTAGAGAGTCGTGCTCTTTTTGAACTCCATGGGAAGAAGGGTACCCTATGCGCTCTTCCACAGCAATGTATTTTTTTCTCTTTCCAGGGGAGTTTTTGTTTTCCCTTCCAATCCTTTTTCTTTATTTCATCTTCGTGCATTGTGCAGTCAGAATATTCTGGGGTTTGTGCTTCTGAGGTGGACCGCATTTTTCTACGCAACCTTATTCCTCCTGGAATAAAGTTGAAATATGTGATGGTGAAAAATTGATTCACTTACCTACCCTCAGCTTAGTTCTGTGATAGTGGAGTAAGATGGGGGAAGTTAACGTGCGCATTTGGAGAGGGGGGAAAATAAATTATAAAAAATAACTTCTGTTTAAAACTTTCAGATGGGGGAAAAATGTACTTTTTTTTTTTTTAAACCCTGATAGCAAAGTGTCCTTTTTAAAGAAATGTGCATTTAAAAATGTACATTTTTTTTTCTGATAAGAAAGGATAAAAAGAAGAAAAAACCACCCTACTGATACTTGCTTTAGAATGGTCTTTTCTTCCAGGAGTGGGAGGTCTGTGATGGGACTGGTACCTGATAGCTAGTATTTTTGCAGCTGCTTTCCTTTAGCACCCTGTGAACTCACAGCGAGGACACTAATGCTTTTCAAGCCCAGTACTATGCCAGGACTGTGTAGTGAATTTAGACGAAGGGAAATGGTGCTGCATGGACAGGACTATTTTTCCTTCTATTCTTATTATATATTTAGTTGTAACAAAAGGATGTCTGGCTTACTAAATGTGTACTCCTTAGCTTCTAGTGGCGTTCCTCTCCAGAACCCTGGCTATGGCTATACACCTGTGCCCGGAGGGTATGCACCCGCCCCGCCTGCTCCTGGGGGTTATTCACCTGCGCCGGGGGGCTATGCTGCTCCTCCACCACCAAACGGACCGTATCCTTATACACCACCGCCAATGAATGCCTATGGACCTGCTCCACAGCCCATGGGATATCCGTACGCCCAGACTCCAGGTTTGGAAGTTGTGTCACGATGACTAGCAGGGTGTGTTTGGTGTTAGTTGTAAAGAAATCAGAATGGTACAGGGAGGGTTACTGTAATTTTGTCTTTGTCAAGGATCCTTGTCGTTGCAAAAATCTGTTGCGTGCTGTTGATCGCACTGGTGTGTCTCTATAGCTGCAGCTGGATAGGAGGTGAAAATGTGGTTTGTAAGTTGTGCTGCTGCTTGGCAGAGAATTGTTGCCTGCTGGCATGACGGGCATTAGCAAAATGTCACATCCCTGCTGTCTGCATCCCTGCCAAGCCTGCTGAGCTTCCCTCACCACTGCTCTTTGTCCAGAGCTGATGTGCTGCTGGGCCTGGGAGCTCCCTTCCCCTCTGTCCCATTGCCATGGTCCAAAGCATCGATCCGATGTCATCTTTTTCAGGTATTTACCCACCGCTTCCAAACATGAACCCCGTGTATGTGCCACCTCCTCCCCCCTACTCCGGGCCATCTCCTGCAGGACCCTCGGCCCCCTCAGCTCCTCCAGCCTGGGTGGGCCCAGGGATGCCAGGTAAATGGGACTGGGGGGGTGCTGCCAGGGTCCAGGCACAAAAGGGGGGCTTGGGCTGTGGGTGGTGGGGTGGGGAAGCTGTTGTTCTTGCAGGAGCTCAAAGTTGTCTTTATTATTTGAGATAACAAAGTGTGGGGGCAGCCGCTCAGCTTGTGGTCAGGTCTAGCCAGCTTGCAGCTTTCCTGACCTGCTCGGAGCTCAAACCCAGGCTGCTGCAGTTCCTGTTGGCTCTTTGGACCTTTGTGACCTCCTCAAAAGAGCTGCGGCCAGGGAGAAGGCTCTGGGGCTTGGGCCACTGCCCAAGGCATGTAAGATGGCTTCTTTCCTTTCTAGGGGACAGTAAGGCCATGGAAGCCGCTTCCAGTGCCTATTACAACCCTGCCAACCCACACAATGTGTACATGCCCATGGTGAGTAGCGCGCCTGTGGTCTGCGTGTCCCTGCTCCCTCTTCTGTCACTAGTAGAGACAGTGGTTTGCTTTCCTAGCAAAGTCTAGCGTGCCTTTCCATTGAATGTGCACCGAAGGTATGCGTTTTCCTGGGAGGGAGGCGTGGTTGTTGGTCCCATGAAGAAGGCTTGTTAAATCCACAGTCAGGAAAGGAGGAGGGCGTTGCGATTCATCCAGTAACAGCCGTTCGGTATTGGTCTTAGCTTAAAGGCGTAACAAATCTGCATGGGCACAGAGAACACACAGAGCTCTCCGCTTCCGTTGGACCTGAAAGCGGGGAGAGTTAAAGAAGAGCAGGTCGCTTAAGGATGAGAGCATGTGGGTTTCTCTTTAATTATTTTTTTTTCCTGGGCTGCATGGAGATGGGGAGGTCTCTTGCTGTTCAGTCAGTGGCAGCCAGTAGGTAGGCTGTAGCCTACACCTGGTACGTGACAGCCAGTCCGCCTGTGCCTCACGTGGCTCTGCGGTGGGCTGGAGACCGAGGGAGCAGCAAAGCTGGCCCTCAGACTGGGGGCTTGCTGTCTGCTGGGTCAGAGCTATGAACATCAGCAGAGCCAGAGCCCTGGAAGTGAAGGGAGGATGGTGATTGAAACAGATTAAACGGTCTATTTGCAACAGACCGTTTGTTACCTGGTTTTGAGGGGACCTTTGCTAGGAACGTTATGGGAGGCAGCATATATCCTGGAGCATAACTGATCCTAGAGAGGAATGGTGTGATGAAATGACAGCTTAAAACAGAGCACCTGGCTCTGTCTGTAGCTCACTGAAGAGCAGTCATTTCGTGTAAGCCAGGCCTGGGAACACCTAGGAAGAGCTTGTCATAAAACGAGCAGGGTTGTTGACTCTGCTGTATCTCCTTCCAGGATCAGCCGCCTCCTTACACACCTCCTGAGGATAAGAAGAACAACTAACAGAAGGGAATCGCAACCAGCCTCCCACACTCTCTCTCCCTGAAGACAACTTGGCTGTTACTACTGCTCGAGTTAGCGTATCTCTAGGTCTCTTTGTATATACACAGTATTTGTAGCGCTGGGCAGCTGAGCACCTGCCCTCCTTAAACTTAGGTCAGTGGCAATACAAGGCGGAACAAGAGCACTCTCCTGCTTATTTGCTTTATCTCATGGGGTCGAAGCACTAACCTTTTGCTCTGCCATTGGCTTGAGGAGAGAGATGGACATCTTAAACTATCAGTAGACCACATCACTAATCTAGGACTAAAATATGAAGGCTCTGGGATCTTGGAGTAAAACTACTTGGAATGCCAAAATTTTGACTTCTTCTGAAGCACCATCCAAGGGGAAAGGTATAGAGAGCCATGAGGTTCCTTGCATAGACCCTTGGGTGCCCCAGAAAGGTGTTAAATTTCCTTAAATGCTGACACGGCTCGGCGTGAGATGGGACTCTGGAAATCCTGGGTCGTGCTGGAAGCGTGTGTTTCATGTCCTGGACTAACTTGCCATGGTGTGACAAACTTGGGAAGTGCATCCCAAGAGACATTGAGGCATTTGGCTGTGCAAGAGGGAAGGGGATGGGCCGTGGCCAGCCTGCCTTTGTAGGCATCGAATAGAAAAGCAAACAAAGGTGTGCTGCAGGGCGGTGAGCGGATCCTGGCAGGCGTGCAAATCAGTCTTCCTTTCCCTCGCCTAGAAGCAGGTCCCAGATCTGCACAATGATCTCGTGTCAAGCAGCTGTTCTTCAAGCGTAAAGGAGTCAAGCACTGCACAGGAGGCTGCTTGCCTTGGAGCAAAATGCCTTACATTAGGAAGATGATGTGGCACTAGCCTTGTCAGGAGGTGGGGCCCGCAACCCTGGCTCCTTCGGCTGAGCAAGCTTGTGTTGCCTGTTGGCTCCGTGGGGGAAAACCGGCCTTCGTCTCTTCCTTGGGCCGCTACAGCCCCCGCATGTGTGCCCACATCTGAGCAGCATGGGAGGGCAGGTGCTGTGACACAGGAGCTGGGTTGCTTAGGGGTGCAGTGCCCTCTCTCAGCTGGGAACCGCTGTCTGGTGTGGATGTTCCTAACACTTGGCCACAACCTCTCCTTCTTCTGTAGGACCTCGTGACATTAAACCTGCTCTGAAGAGTCTCTCTGGTCTGGTGGAGACCCCTTTACATATGGGTGATTGTACTCCCTCCTGCAGCCTTCCTGCCCTCACAGGGAAGGGGAAGGAGTGTTTTCCCTCTTCCTTCCATGTGTGCCAGGGCTCTCCTGTAAGCCAGGCTTGCACGACTTGCAAGTGTGAATTCCTAAAGCAGCCCTGCATGGGTGGAAGTAAATTTCCTTATCTATAAACACCTTTTAAGGCTGAGTTAGAGATACTCTAATAACTCTGTATTTTTTTAAAAAAAAAAAAACCAAACCATGAATGTTTGTAACTTTTTGAATTGCACTTTAATACAGGAGTGTTGATACCTTTAGCTGCCTGTTCACTGTTATGTGGTGTGGTGACCTCCGTTCCTGCCTACTGCGCGGAAGGCTGGAACAAACGACAGCCACTGCTCTTCTCTCGGGTCAGCTGCGGGCCAGCCCTCCTCTCTCTCTGGTGCACCGCTAAGCTGGATCTGGAATCAAGTAACGGGGGGGGAGAAAAGAAGGTGGGGCTCATCCTCTTGGTGCCTGGGGAGGGTGGAAGGCTGGTTTGTGCCTTTGCTCTCGCCCAGATATCCAGAACTGGCACGTGTTCCTGTCCTCAGGGCAGGCACAACACCGCATTTCGTGGGAGCTGTGTCACCACCCTGCTCCTCACTACGGCTGTACCTCTGTGTAGCACCTCTCCCATCTACATTCACTGCCAGAGGGAAGGCCTGTCTTTAAAAGGAACTCCTTGCTACCAAGTTTTTTTTCCAGTGAGGGAAAAATAAATATGTGTAAAGGAAAATGGCACTTAACGGTGGAGTGGAAAATGTTTCCCTTTACACGATGTAATTACTGGAATGCCATTTCCTACTCTGCATCAGTCCAGTCGCTAACAGGAAGCCAGTTCTCTTTCTTGGCATGGTTTTTCCTGTTTTGAGGTGATGAACCAAGTGGCTATAGCTAGCAACACTGAATAAACATGAAACAGAGAGCCTGTGACCTGCTTCCCCTTTATTTCAATTAATTGGTCTCCGTCACTCCCCAGAACAAAGCCAGCTCCTGTATACAGACGTGAAGTGCACTCGTGCTTTCTCGTTAGCACTGCAAGCATCGTGTTCGGTATCGTGCTGCTGCGCTCCGAGGAAGTTTCTGGAAGTGGCCAGAATCGGCCATTTGGTCCTGCAGGAATCAGAGTGGGTGGATGACCAGGAACCCTCCAGCATCTGCACAGAAAGGGGAAACTTTTTCTTCATCTAAAATGTGGTATTTCCCCAGTCTGAGGCTTAATCTTGTGTCGGTCTCCCTGGGCTGCAATCTGAAGAGGCAATCTTCACAAATGCTGCGCCCCTCTCCAGGGCAGTTGGGGCAGGCCGTGTCTCGCCTGAAACTCCTCCATCGGATGTGCGCTGTACGAAGGCGAAGCAGTTGAGGGCTTTAGAGCCTGTCCTGCTGCACGCTTTGTTTATTAGTGCAGGCTCCTCCTCAGGATGGAGCTGTGGATGTAGCTGTCCTTGGGAGAAGGACGAGCCTTTCCCTGAGAAACCCTGAGTGTTCAGCCTGCTGGAGGAGCGCCTGAGCCCCCTTTTAGTAGGAATTTTCTGCTGGAGCAAGAACAGGATGGCAGGCACCTGGGACCATCTCCCAACTTGAAAGACAACCTCAACCGAGCATTGGCATCTTCCTGATGGCTCTGCAGTTTTTGGTGCTGTACCACAGCAGGGCTGCTGGGGTTGCGCACGGCCAATAGAGGTTGTTTTTTTGCTCCACTCTGCCATAAACTGATCCCAGAGGGGCTTTAATACAACGCTAGCACGCGTGCTAGGCTGTAGTAGTGCTGGCATCCAGGGACCTGGCAGCAGGAGCAGGCCAGCAAGCAAAGCCTCTTGCACAGGACCGACACGCCTCCAGGAGCTCTTGGTCCCGGGGAGGGTACGCGGGAAGGGTGCAGCCCTACAGACAGCCCTTTAGTCTAAGCCTAGTTGATTATAGCAAAGGAAAGGTGACCAGGTCTGATCCTGGAGGCTGACGCCATCACACATGGGGGAGGTCACTACCCTAGAAGATACTGAAGCATCCCAAGCCTTTCTACAGGTACAGTTTAAACAGCCCCGGCAGCAGTCAGTGGTACCCAGCTCGACGCAGTGAAGTGCTCAGGTGTCAGAGCTGACAAACTCCAGCGGTGGCTGGGCTCTGCTTGCACGGCATCTTCCACAGGAGGATCTCAAGAGCGATTGCAATCACCGAGGAGTTATGCTTTGCACACCCTTAGGAGGTGGGGAAGAAGAATTCCTGCTTTACGCAGACTGAGTAGACATCATTGAGCTGGTAGCAGAGGAAGAGTCGCTCCCCGGCGCTGTTGGGCACGCCAACGAAAGGCACTTGTGCAGCGAAGAGCCACGTGCCCCAGGGTCTCGCAGCTCACCCCGGCACTGACCCACACCCCATCCGCTGAGCCTCGTCACAGGAGGACCGGGCGGACACCCTCGCGGGGGGCTTGCTGTCTGACAAGGCGCCAGGGCTGCGCCGGGAGCGCCATGGGATAGAGGTACCACATCACCACCCCCGAGGGGTTAATAACGACCGAAAAGCTGTCTCCCGTCTTTAAGCCACTGGTGATCTTCCCGCTGTACACGTCTTGTACCTGGAAGAGAGAGATGGTGGCTACCAGGATTTCCACAGACCTTTCTCCTTGAGGTCCAGCCGTGGTCACTGACAATGGCATGGTGGGACCTGGCATGGGAGGGTGACCCAGTGGGTGGCTGTCCCTTCATCCCCGAGGCAGGCAGTGGGAGTCCTTCCCACAGGGTGTCAAAGGAGGGAGCTGAAAAGAGCGGGATCCAGGTGCTGTGGGACTGCCCCGCTATGCAGCGTGCCAGTGGGGCTCACCTCGTACACGGCGTCCTCGGGGAAGTGCAGCTTGGCCAGGCTGGTAGTGTAGACGAAGGGCGTGTCTGTCCTCCGGCTGAAGAAGACGAGGGCGCTGGCAGCCTGGGACAGCGGGCGCAGGAACACCTCGATGTGGGATTTCTCCTGGAGGTGGGGATGGGTGGGTGAGGCAGAGCTGCTGGGACCAGCCCTGGCCCGTAACTTCTGACCTTGCCCTGCCAGGCTGCGACACCAGCAGGTTCCCAGCTCTCCTGCTCATGTTTCTCTGCATCGCTTCCCTCTCCCTCCTTACTGTGATGCCCCATGCTGCTCCCGTCTGCTCTCCCAAACACATCCACCTTCCCCCTAACCTTGACAATCCTGCGCCCCTGGATTCCCAGGGGGTCCTGGTTGATCTGGATCATCAGGCGGTTTTGTAGGATCTCCTTGGCGCTCGGGGAGATGGTGCGGAGATCCGTGGACATGAGGAGCGGAGCTGCCATCACTGTCCACAAGGCCATTTGGGAGCGTGACTGCTCGTAGCTAAGGCCAAAGTTTCCAATGACGAGCTGGAGAGGAGAAGGTGAAAAAAGATGGGAGAGGCAGAAAAGGGTTAGAAACTTGTCTGCTTGTCACCCCTGGTGATGCTGCAGCCTGCAGGGAGGGAGCACGCATGGGAAACGCACACTTTTGCTTCCTCTCGAGGAGCCTACCACTGCCAGGAGATCCCACCCCTGCCAGGTACTGAGCCATCAGCACAAGTTCAAATGCACTCACTGACAGCCTTCCCTTCACCGCTCTCCCTGCCCAGGCTGCGCAGGGAAGGACAAGGACACCTGGACAGGTACACTCGAGCAGCGAAGGGCTCATTGCAACCACAACTTAGCCAAGGGCAACACGAGCTTTGCTTCTTTGCAGCAAGAGGGCTCCTGCTCCCGGCGCTCTTCCTCTGCGCTGCCCCTCGAAGGGGATCCCTGGAGATCCCCCATCCCCAGCCAGGGTCAAGTGCACCCACCACCCAGCCGTACCATGTCCGGGTCATTCCAGTGGCCAGGGCCAGCTGCCGGCTGCAGCACATCCTGGTTTGCGGAGAACCAGTCCAGGATGGACAGTACGCTGTCCCAGGAGTCCTGGATGTCGTCGTAGTTACGCCACAGGTTGCAGACCTCTGCCAGGATGGTGTAGTTCACCTGGAGAGGAGCACAGGGTGAGGCAGGAGGGAGAAAGGACCCAGTCTGTACGGTGGGGAGCTGCAGCATCCAGAACGTGTGTGAAAGGCAGAGGGATCTGGAGAAGGGCAACATCATGTAAGGAAGGAGGACGGAGTCCTATCCCGATGTGACTGGGCACATCCCAGTACGATAGGATGTCTGGCAAAACAATCACAGAGGCCGTGGGGGAATACGATCGGCTGCAAGAATGAGGGCAGCTCGGGATTGACTCAGAAGGTGGAAGAGGAAATAAATAAATGCGGTCAATTCTCAAGAAACATTACTAGGAGGAACATCCTATTTCGGGCACTTAAACCAGACAGGACCCGTCTCAGAAGAACAGACTGTCAGCATCAACCCCACACCAGCTGAGTGGGGTGGAAAGGGGCACGCCCCAGGGCCTTCTCCCCCCAGACTCCCATCACCTAGCCCTGCTGGGAACCCCAAGTGTCCCCAGATGCCTGGCAGGGAGGCCACAAACCCTCTGAGGACCTGCAGCCCCATCCTACCCAGGGCAGAGCGATAAGTGGGGTGTCGCACCCGGCTCCTGCAGCTCCAAGGAGAGCTCCCTCGGGGCACAGGGGACACGGGGAAACAGCCACTGGATGGGACAACCCTCACCTTGGGGGGCAGCCCCCCCTGATACGCTGGCCAGCTGCAGGAGTAGACGATGGGGCGGCCTGTGGCATTCAAAGCCCTCGCCATTTCTGGGTAGCCTTAGGGAGAGAAGATGACAACTGGTGAAGGGGGCAGCTGGCCCCCCGGACAGGGGGAACCCCGGGCCAGCCTGCCCTCCTGCCTCACACCAGCGCTAGGGCACCCAACTCCCTCCTCTTTGCCCACGAGCTGCAACAGGAGACGCGAGGGAAGAACTGGCTGGCCAAGCATTCCCGCGGACGGCCAGCCACCCCGACCAAAGCAGCGAGGGGAGAAATACCAGTCCGCCAGGGAGCCTTTACCCTCCGCCTGCTCCTCTCCCGACGAGTAGCACCCATCCAGCTTCAGCATGTCCACACCCCACTCCGCAAAGGTCTGGGCGTCCTGCTCCACGAGGTCCAGCGTGGTGCCCGGGTAGCCCCCGCAGGTGAGGGTGCCCAGGTCACCATAAATGCCCAGCTTCAGGCCCCGGGCATGGACCTGCGAGGAGAGGAGAGCTGCAAG
>NW_009621046.1:0-5147 GCF_000690535.1 Cariama cristata | reverse complement strand
AACCACACCACTCAGCTTGGTGTCATCAAAACATCAAACATCTAAAAGGTTGGTAAGTTGGGATCCTCTAATATGCAGCAATAAAGTGTACATAATATGTGTAAATACACACAATCAAGTCAGTGTGTGGCAGTACTCTGATCCAAGTTAGAGCATTAGAAGAGCCTTGGGGTGAAGCACCTACACCTCGCTACCGGCAGCACAAGCACCCCTCACTCTGTACTCTTCCTCACTGTTTGGAGGGCCATTTCAAGCCCTCCAGGCCCTTAGCTAGAATTGTGCTTATTAAAAGCACCTATACATGTACTCCTATCAGGGAACACAAGATACTCCTAGTTCTGTTCTAGGGTCACATCTGCTAACACAAACCAGTTGGTATCGTAGATGCAGATAATTACTGTTCCCCCTAAAGGGTCCAAAGTAACTCCTATAGTGCAGTATCTGCTATTTGGGCACTGAAAACATTACTCAATGGAACCCAGGTTTTTTCCACAAGTAAAGAGGTTTTTGAATTACAATCCTGACACAAACATAATGAGGCTATAAGCCAAGACAGTACAACCACATGACACCACCTCAATCTAATATCCTCTTAATACTAAAATGCAACAAATGGCACTGGTTCCTGAGAACGGACTTTGCAGGCTGTACTTCTTCTGTGAATACTTTGCTAAATATAAAGACTTGTGCTCTTAATGAGACAGAATGAAGATAGAGAAAAACACTCGATAGATATTTTAATCCAGTATAGATGACTATCAGTAGCGTTCTTCCTTTTCTGTGACAGAAAAGAACATGTAACTTAAGCTACATATGAGAGAAAAAGAAAAAACCCAACAACTTTCTGGCAGAATAAAACCACTTCAAGAGAAGACGTTTCTAACATGACACAGAACAAATGGGCAGGAGTCTGTACGAGAAGAAAAAAGCCTCTTTTCCTTCCCAATTCTCTGTCCAAACAGCATTTCAAACATTAAAAGCCTGCCCACATAGCAGAACAAAATGATCAGAAAAGTTTTAAAAGTGCTGCAGTACATTGCTGACTTATTTTTAAGATGACTCACCTATTAGAAGAGAGTCCCCTGAATGGGATTCCATAATTGGTTTTGACAGGGGAGGTTTTGATCTGTGGGAAGAAGGAAGAAGCATCTCTGAGCAGTTAAGCTTGCTTAACAGTGTGCTTACAATTTTTTTTTAGCATGCATATATATATATGCATATGTGTGCGTGCGTGTTAAAAACAGACAGGAGAATACCTCTGCCCCCTACTGGAAACAAAAACGTTTGCAAGTTAGACTTAGAAGTTGCAGTTGAGTTTTATACCCAATGACTCTTAAGTTTTAAGGTATTCTTTGAAGAGAAATCCAGATACTCTCTTCAAGTATCCTCCATAAGCTTTAATGCATTCATTCAAACAGACATTCATGTATAGTACCAGCTATCCTACCTCTCTAACTGAACATGGAAGTCTGGGAATTTACTGCTGTCCTCAACAGCAAGAGAAGACGACTTAATCTCCTCTAACCATCGTGATGCTCCCCATGCCCATTTTATTTTATATATTTAAGAATAAAGTCTGCCTGCATCCCTAAAGCTTCCACGTATCGACTTGTCCAATTCGGAATAGTGGCTGCACAGTCACATGTACGACTTGCCTGAATAATGAAGCCTTTATTCTAAATCCTAGAGCATGAAGAGTTTCTCAGAAGGAGATGAAATAATTGTAGCTTGTAATTCAAGACATTTCGCTGAATTACATTCAGTTTCACATAGCTAAACACAGGCGTTATACTTACTTGATATTATGTATTTTTCTTGCAACTATCATTGGAAAATCCACTTCAAAATATTTTCTAGGGAGAAGATTTTCATCCTGAGAATCGGAGTAAGACTCTAGAATTAGGGGCATTCAAGTTTCACACGTACACGACAAGAAGATAAAACCTTAAGTCCTAAACAGTTTTGTTTTAGTTTACACTGGTATTTGTAACAGGAGCATACCTTAATGTTCCACAGCTTAAAAACAAAACAACAAAAACAGTTGAGAAACATTGGACTATCCTCTAAGTATTAATGAAATTATTTAACATTTTATGTAATGCAGCAGTCCTAGACAGCAGATCACCGAAACATACCTTCCAACAATATATTACCAAGGATCTAGAAGAGCACAGCAACAGCAAACTTACGATATTTACCACGCATCTCCAGTATATCTTTCTAAGAACGGAATCGGGAACATTTTGCACAGGTTTACACAGAAAGTGACCACATTCAACAATTTGTCCTCAAAGCCAGACTACAAGTGCATCAGTATTCCTCTACTACAAAAAAGGGGAAAACCTCTTCATCTCGTGTTGTCACTATCTGACACCCTGAAAGATAAGCTGTACCAAGTTTCTCCCTATGCAGCAATCCTTTTGGGATGGATATGCACTGCTAATTCTAGCTTGCCAACCTCATGAATTTCTGAACAGTAGATTAAATCCACAGTCAGAACACTGAAGTGCTGGGTTAACTGTGTCCCATCTTCTGTATGTTAGTTATACCACACCTGCTCTTTACAAGGGGAAAGAATTGGAATTACAGGTCCCACTTTAGCTTTTAAAATCCTGTTACAGGTAAGTTAATGAACTGTGCATTGACATAGTTTTCATAGAAACGCAGGTAAGAAAAAAGCTTCACATCTCAGGAAAAAATTCATTATTTTTTCCCTTCCGTTGACTGAAATATAACGAATTGTGACCAAGCAAAATTCAACTGGCCTCCTTAGGCTTTCTTCCAGAAACCAAATTCACAAATGTAAATGCTAATGAGAAGACAAGATGACTTAGAGGCGTGTTCACTCAGAATGATAGTATCATATAACATCTGAATAATGTGAATTTTTGTGAATTACATACATGCATACAAAGAGACATATATAGTTACCTATCTAAACCCACATTTATATAATTAATTCAGAAACATGTAAATAGAGCCTGTACCTTCCTGTACTTTGGTACCTTATTCCTGTTTTAATATAAGACAAAAAAGGGAAATCTTAAGGCTTAAAGAGGACAGCACAATGTGGAGCTCAAGCTCTGTTCCTGAAAGTTCACTACAGGCCAGCTTTGGGTTATATAGTTTTTGGTAAACGCTAGTGAAAACTGCAGTCCCACCTGTGCACTGAGGTTTAAGGTACCTAAAGTAACTCTAAGCAAGCTGAGAGCTGGGCAGAGCAGTCGGGGCAGTCTGCCACAGAACTCAGCCTCGCTGCACACCTCCACATTGTACTACAGAACGCAGCACCGATAAGCCCTCACAGAGGGGTGCCTCAAATGTCCATACAAATCTTTGTCTTCAGCCAAGTTTGTTACTCTCAGCTATCATTACCTTTAATCTCCAGAACAGGGTATCCATGCCAGCACCAAGATTAACAATTTGACAGTTGCATTCTGTCTTCTTTAGAAAAGCTTTAATCAGATAACTGACTCCATGAACACGAGCATAATAGCCTGTTAACAACAAAAAAGTTTGGTTTAAGTTATTATTTTCATATAATACTTGACATTTAACACTCATTAAGATTTTTAGGCAGTCTTTTTAAAAAATGGTGTTTCTTAGGAATACTAATGTACTCTTTTACCTAAAGAGTTTTGGGTTTTTGGGGTTTTTTTTATTATTATTAACAAAATCTGATGCACTGATGAAAGAGGATTCCTTGAGTAAATAAAAGTTTCAGTCACGTTTCACCTCAAACTGAGCAGAATAATTCTAGCTGGCGTGCACACTTTTGCAGAGACCAGAGCTGACATACCCTGCTGTCCTGGGTCAAGTCAACATTTTTGATTGCTTTGAAAGGATTCCTGTGTGCTGAGACACACAGAGACATTCAATTCAGAATACAGAAAGCAAAGGTTAAGAGTTTTGATTTAAAGAATAATGTTTAAAAGATTAGATACCATATGGAATTATTACTGTGAAAAAAACTTGTCTCATTCTTTTATGTGTTTCCTACACTCCGTACCCAATACATAGAGGTTTTGTCAGGTGCTCTTCAAGACCAGTTAAGAACATGATTGCACTGTCTTCATTCACATTCACATGCCAACTTACCTCTATTGATTTCAGGTGCTTTTCTTTCTTTGGCTTGTCTTACAAAATACTGGATGTAAGGGTCCTTCCAGTAGCCAACACTTACAGCAAACCTGTCCAACAGAACAGAAAAAAGAAGAGGATTATGAAACAAGGTGGCCAAGCTTTACTCTAAAAGATACACAGGCTAAAAACTTCACTCTCTGACCTAGGTATGTATGTGCAGACACTGTTTAAAGAAATCTGTTGAATGTGTGGAACTATTTCAATTAAGAAGTTATATAAAGTCCAGTTACAAATTTTGGCTGTTGCCATATTAAACAAGCATCTTTGTAATGCCCTCTCCACTATTTGATGAGCTTCTATAAGCAAAGACCTTAATTTCAAATATTTCCTCCTTGAGGACGCAGCAAACAGGGGAATCGTCTGCCTAAAGCTCCTTAGACCGCACACAATGCATGCTTTACTTCTATACATCATTATGCTACCAGCTGTCTGCACTTATTCCAGAGCTCTACAAATCACTTTAACACATGCAACAGCGCTATTCCATTCTAACAGAACTTACTAGTTTTACAACTGATTTGAAAAGGTAAACTCTCAAAACCCAACTCAACCACCCAACAATTTGCTGCTACACCAACCACAAAAGGATAGAACAAAAAGCCAGCAATAGCAGAAGTTAAATTCACGTCCATGCACAACAGGACAACAAAACTCATCACCCTCCCAGCACCCATCCTCCAGAGGAGGTGAAGTAAAGAGTTCTGAAAAATATTAGGGCGTTTTTTTTCCCGGGGATATCAAACATTACTGAAATTTCTGATCCCTGTTATTACAGAGTATAATTCGAGCTATCACTCTATGCTGTTTTATAAACAAGCTCAAAGTTGAAAATTGGCCAGGTGTTTAATAACCGGAGCAAGAAAGTTTATGGCAAACCTGAGGGCTAAAGCTGTGGGTCCAAGCGAAAAGGACCTTCAGGCCAAACACCCACCCTTTCACAGGGGAACTCTCACCATGTTTTACAGTTTATTCTCCTATATACAGCTTTGTGTGTGCTTCCCCGG
>NW_009621045.1:0-277 GCF_000690535.1 Cariama cristata | reverse complement strand
ATACAGAGTCCCAGGGGTCTTCAAGCCCCCACCCCAGCTCACCTTCTTGTCGTTATCCAAGTGGAGGTAATAGGTGGGGTAAAGCCCCCGGTCCATCCCCTTCTTGTCCCGCGTCACCCGGCACTTGATGGTCACCCCCTGCGGCGCCGGCCGCAGCACGAACTCCTCCAGGTTGTCCACCTCGATGACGGGCGACGGGGGCCTCTCCTCTTTTGGCTGCAACATGAGAGGGGATGGTGACCCCAAAGCCCAACGCACCCAAAGCGCCCCTCCCTTC
>NW_009621044.1:1211-3313 GCF_000690535.1 Cariama cristata | reverse complement strand
CCTGCCCCTGGGCCGACACAGCCCGTCCCCCAGCCAACACACCTACCTTGCAGGCGTGCTGCCCAAGCCTGGCACCATGGACGCGCCACCCATCACACCTGGGGAACTGCTCTGCCTAGGCTCCAGCCTCGCCTTCTCCGGCCTCTTCTACTACCTGTACAGGAAGAAAGCCAGAGTCGTGGCACGCATACAGGTAGCCTTGTCCCTCAGATGCTCTCTCCTGCCCACTGTCCCTTCCCCACAGCCCTACACTGCCCAGCCTAGAGCCTTTGGTTTGGGTGCACCTCGCTGATGACTGCAGCCTGCTGCATCCTCTACCAGTGTCAAGATGCCCAGGACCAAGCAGGTCACATCCTGCTAGAGATCCCTACAAAGCCATGCATGAACCACCCTCTGCCAGTCAGCCCATCTGCCCCTGCCCATGGTCACACTCAGTCCTTGCTCCTCCAGGAGGCCCCAAAGCTCCAGGTCGATGATGATTTACCAGCACTGGTGTCTGCAGCTGATGGGAGTTGCTTGCCTTATGTTGCCCTGGAAGGTAAGGAGACCCTGTGGCCCTACACCGGGGACAAGGGGCCAGGCTCCCCTCCCTCAACCGTGATGTATCCCTTGGTCCTTAGGCATAGTGCTGCCAGCCAAGGCTGTGCTGACCAGCCATTACCATGAAGGGCTGCAGGGCGTGATCCAGAAACTGCTTCTGAAAGAGCATCGACTGATCTGGAACAGCTTGGCCCGGAGCTGGTGAGCAATGGGAGGGGACAGCAGGGGTGGGCTTGCACCGGTGCGTCCAGACTGCTGTCCTCTGGAACCACGTGAGAGGCAGAAAGTGGCTCGGTTAAAGGCTCTAGTCCCTACCTTCGGCTGAGGTCCAGGAGCTCAGAGTTCCTCCATGTTGTCCACATCTCAGCTCTGCCCTCTCTGCTTGCAGGAGCGAGAGCGAGCGGGTGCTCTCAGAGCAGGTCTACACCGTCCCCTTCTTGCTGGCCTCGCCAGACACTGAGGCTGTGACGCAGGTGAGCGTGGAGAGCCCACTCCGAGCCGTCCGTGCCGCTGGGGCCGGTGTAGGAGCGGTTCCAGCAGCCGGCCCATGGCTTCCGTGACCTCCTGGGCCAGTACTTGAGTGGGGAGAAGCCCAAGGGCATCCTGGAGACAGAGGAGATGCTACGCGTGGGGGCTGGGCTCACAGGCATTGGGGAGCTGGCCCTGCACCTCGATGGCTCCCTGCACCTCCAGCCGCCGGCCCAGGGAGGCGAGTATTTTCTGTGCCTGGGGGACTGGCAGACGGTGCTGGCGGAGCTGGAGTCAGCCAGCGGGCTCTGGAAGGGAGTGGCTGTGCTGTGCGCCGCAGTGGGCCTGGCCGTCCTCCTGCACGCCCTGTGCCGTGCCTATCGCCGTGCCCGCCTCAAGCAGCCGCCCGAGGACAAGGAGCACCGAGGAGGCCGGGGATGGGGGGCCCGAGGACTCCTGCGTGATCTGCCTGACGCGGCCTCGCGAGTGTGTTCTCTTGGGCTGCGGCCACATCTGCTGCTGCTTCCGCTGCTTCCAGGCCTTGCCTGCCCACCTCTGTCCTATCTGCCGGGGGCCCATTGACCGCGTGGTGCCCCTCTACCAGGCCTGAGAGCACCTGGGGGGCACCCAGGGAGGGGTAGCGTGAACCAAGCCAAACCTGGAGCCTGCAGAAATTTCAGCTGTCCCCCTTGCGTGCAGCTGTGTGATTCCTATTGGGAGGGAGGGGTCCTGCTGTGTCCCCCCTCTGTGTTTTTGGCAAGGGGGGGGAAGTTATAGCCTCCTCATCCTCCCTTTGTCTGCCAGAGAGACCCCCCACAAACATGAAGGCTTGGGGGAAACTTATTCAGTGCCTGAGCCAAGGAGCTGAGTCACCTGCCCCATGTCAGGGCATTCCTTTGGCTGCCGGCTCTTTGACCCATGCCCCTTTCCCGGCCCTGACCTCCTCAAAGCCATACAGGAGTTTCGCCTTGCTTTGCTTTTCCAGCATTTGGCTTAATGGGGAGGATGGCGGGGGCAAGACTAGGGCTAGTGGGACACAGCGGGCACAGTGGGACACAGAGAGAGACCCAACCCCCACCAAGCCACTGCGGCAA
>NW_009621044.1:778-1134 GCF_000690535.1 Cariama cristata | reverse complement strand
GGGCACCCAGGGGCTGGCAGCAATGACGTATGTCCTTTCACCAGCTGCTCTGCCACCTGGGGTGGGGGACAGCATCCCTCTGATCCTCTCCACAGTGTCCCCGCTCCCTTCCCAGAGTGGGAGGACAGCTCTGGGGTGCTCTGGAGCCTGCCTGTGCCTCCAGCCCCCACTGCACCCAGCTTTCCTGCCTACCTCCTGGCCAGGACTGGGTCTGGGAGCAGCTTGTGGCAGTGTGTGGAGTGATAAAGCCAAGGAGATGAGCTCGGCCTCACCTCTTCCTTCATGCCATTACGTTGGGCTGGGGGGGACACACCGGGAGCTGAGGCACTCCCCTCGGGGGGGAACGGGCGGATGCT
>NW_009621044.1:0-730 GCF_000690535.1 Cariama cristata | reverse complement strand
GCTGGGGTGCACCTCCTGAAGATCCAGCCCTGATGGGGGCGCGGGGAACAGGACTGTTGCCAAGGCGATCGTGCTCTTCCAGTCTCCATGGCAACCGCTCCTCTGGACTGCTCCCCATCACTGCCTGGCTGCAGTTGCCCAGGCAACCCACGGGCTCTCCTGGCTCTTGTGGCTTTGGGGTACCCAGGATTTAGGGTGGAGGAGCAGCACCGGCACACCAGTGACAGCCAGACAGCAGCATTGGGGTCGGGGAGGGATGATGTGCCCCCTCCTTGGGGCCGCGGTCCCCATTGCTGCCAGTTTGGGGCTGAGAGCTTACTTGGGGCAAAATTTCCCCTATGGTGTTGCCCCCAGGGCCCACAGCTAGCTGTGATGTCCCAAAGCACCCAGTGACACCTGGGACCCATGTGCGTTTTTTGGGCAGGGGTGTGTGGGAGGGTCCCTTCCTCCACATCCCCTCCAGTCCCTCAGGCCAGCCTTTTCCCTGTGCCAGCATGGTGACTGCCACGCTGCAGAGTGAGCAGTGGGGCCCAGGTCCCCACCCGGAACCGGGCATCCCCCCCGCAGCAGGAGGGATTTCGGGAAGGAGATAAATACCAGATGGGAGAGGGCTGGGCTGCCAGGAACACACTCCCTGCGTGCCAAGAGCTGCTGGAGTGAGTGGGTGCGTGGGCTGGGGAGGGCGGAGGGTGCCCGTGCTCCCGGAGACTGCTCACCTCGTTCTCCGGGG
>NW_009621043.1:0-316 GCF_000690535.1 Cariama cristata | reverse complement strand
TACAGTACCAGGTACTACATAACACAGCTCTGCCTCAACAAACGGGGTCCAAATCCCTCTCCTTTCGCCCAGCCTCAACAAGGAGACCATGCTGCTGGGTGACATGCGGAGCTCATTCTGGTACGTGTACCCTGCCATACAACCAGGTGTCTGTCCAGGCCCAGCTCTTACGGCATGTTTTGCCATCTGAGGTCTGCCCCATGATCCACTGAGCTCAGTCCTTCCTCTGGCAGTGGCCTGCACCCTGGGGTTGGGGGATGGCAGCTCCTTGTGGTCCTGTAACACACCTGACTATGCAGAGATGCACAATGCAAAA
>NW_009621042.1:0-3380 GCF_000690535.1 Cariama cristata | reverse complement strand
GGCGGGGGGGGCGAGGACAGGAAAATCACAGCACAAAGCTGGGTCCTCTCTTGCTCTTTGAGTCTTGCTTCTTTTCATCTGAAACAGCCCACTCAGTGAATTCCACAGCGTGAGATAAAGCCCAGTCATTTTCTTTGGTATGGTGTTTAGCACGCTTTTAGCAGTTTTGTATTTGAGTTATCCTCTAGGAATATTTAAGCTATTATACATGTTGGGAAAAAAAAACCACAGAAAAAACATTTGTTTCCTCTCAAGAATGACAGCTTTTTCTTTTTGCAGTCTATTTGTTCAATTAATATAGCAATATTCACCAGCGAAATATTGAAACACATGAACAGGTTAAAATAAACTAAATTTGACTTATGACTTGACAGCATCCAAAAACATAACCTGGAACACAACTAAACAGTCTTAAAATTTCATCTGAAAAAAATGAAGTTGACATATTTATCATTTCTAGACGGATAAGGTAGGCACTGACGCCCAACTACTTCCAACTGTACCTTGATGCAACAACAGACTACTTCCTCCCATTCCTCCTTCATCCCATGCCATCAAGAAAAACCCTTCCTTCTTAGCAGAGGGCCAAATTTAGCACGTATGAATATTTCATAACTTCATCCTGTCAAGAAATCAAACTGAATTACTTAAGGGCATTTTTCCAGGAGCTGCACATCCAAACTCAAAGACTAAAACTGCATTCATCAGACTGAAAGGCCTGAAGGTGAAGCAACAGTGAAAAACTGGATATCTTGTGTGGGTATCATCTAAGAACATTATCCACCAAGTGCTAAATTCCGTTAAGAAAATAAGAAACAATACAGTAAGGCTGGCATCTTTTGAAGAAGATACATCTCCAGCTTTTCAGTCCTCTTCTACATCCTGGTCCTCCAGAAGAAACAACTTCTGGCTTTCACAAAACCTCAGGATGACTGAAAGAACCAGCCTAGAAACAACTCGCCGCTACAGACAGAAGCCAACGATGAAATCAAAAGGTGACTGAAGACAGACATCTACAGGTGGTTTGATTTCCGACAGCACGGAAAACACGCAGCTTCCCCTGATCTGGAGAGGAATTCAGCACCCAAAGAAGAGAGGAGGCCATTTCTGTGCAACAGAGCCCCGACCCATCGATGGGTACCTGCAGGCTGCTCCTGCAGTGGTGCAGAGGAGACAAGAGATGCATCCTGATAAAACTGCCACAAGACACTACTTTGTTAACCGAGGTAGCCTTCAACTTCCTGAACACTGGATTTGGACTAGAATGAGATTTGGATTTGGAACCCACATTTGGACTAGACTCTGCATTTATTCTCTTCAGTATTGCCTCAAGAAATTCTCTGACAGAGCTCCACTTGTTAGCTCTGCAAGAGGAGGACAGGGATGCAGAGCAACCATCCCGGGACAGAAGGTGCTCCAGTCATTTCCACAAGCATCGCACATTCCCAACTCTCCTCCTTTAGGACACTACGCGCTGATTCATGGTTGCATTCTCTTATTGCAAGACAACCTCCTTTGGAAATGGAAAAAGTGTTCTCTTCGTACCACCAAGACCATGGCGTCTGTGTTCTTTCTAAAATATTGATTCGTCTGCCATCTGTACTCCCAGAAGTCAAAAGGTATGTTCGTACAAGTAGGTGAAAGCAGACCCAAGAGCCTCTGCCTGCACGCTGAACCGGCCAGACCTCAAGCAGCTCCAGCCCAAAGCCCTCAGCCCAGTGCTGTACCCGAGCCTGCCTCTCAGCAGGGCTTAGCGTGGGGTTGAACCATCGCTCGCCGGACACCAACAGCTGCCCCACGTCTGGCCATCTCAGGGCACGGGCCGAAGAGCTCAGGGCTGTTTACATCCACGGGCTTCGGCATATGCTTTAGGCGTGGTATATGGGACAAAAAAAAAAAAAGCCTTTGCACAAAATCCACATCTTCATCGCCCCGATAATTACGGGATATTCCTGACACCAGGTCTGACACTTGACCAAAAAAAAACCCCCAAAACCCTCACTTCAAAACTCATAAACTTTCTCTACCCACAAAGCTCTTTCAGGTCCCTTCCAATGAAGCAAGACAAGAGGAGCGGGGAGATTGGGAAGTATCACACAGAGAGGGAAATCAGTAACTCATCAATACATATATGCTGTTAAAGCCTGAACCACTGCCAGGAATCTCAAGTAAACCGACAGCCTTAAGTGCAGTGACTGGAGGCCATCTTAGCTGTTTCTAGCGACAGAAGGTGTTACCACGAGGAACTCCTTCACGTACCAGCTCTGCCATTCTCACAGGACAATATACATTCGACAGTATGAAAAAAGAGCCAGCTGCAGTTAAAAAGGCAAAGAAGCTTTTCTTTAACCTGGTCCCGAGAGCCAGCTCTGAGGAAGCACTACAAGGGATAGGAAAAGTACTGCATAATCAAGGGACAAAGTCAAAAAAGCCCCAGATTGAATCATCACTGGATTATGGGAACTGCAGTTAAGTAATAAACCAGTCCCGGTCCTGACCTGCACACCGGCGAGTCACAGAGGACGATGCCTGTGCTCGCTTTTAACTTTCCAAATCAATACAAAACTTTGTAAGAGAACTGTCCTACGACATCGTGTAAGTACAAGGTGACTTCATAAGCTAAAGAATTAAAACGCCTGGAAATTTCTCCTGATTTGCAAGTTATCTTCTGCATTCCCTTAGAGATGGGAGAGTTGGATAGTTTTAAGTGGAGCTACCAAGCAATGCACATACACACTATTATAAAGCAGCTGTCTGAGCTTTTATAAAAAAATTCCCCGCATTTCCCCAGTTCTCTGTGCTGACACATTACTTTCTTAGACGCGTATCTAGGAAAGGTAAAATGCTGCTGTCATACCTATTCTGTCCTGGAGTAAACAAAAAGCTGCAGACTTGGAAACCGCAGGTGAGCACTCAAGTGAAGAGTAATAAAAAGTTACCTGGAGACTGTAAAGGCTCCTCATGTTACTCCTTTTTTTACAGGTCTATGGCTTTTTTTAGTGAGGTGTAACATTTGGGATTTAGCCCACTTGGCTATTTAATACCCCTTCTTATTTGGCCTTGGTGTAGCATCACTTCATCACAACACTGGGTCTCTAGTACCGAAAATGCCCTTCCACGTTTTAATTTGAGACCGGCAGGACCTGTCTCAGGGGCAGGCAGCTGACAGCAAAGGGGCTTCACCGAGCCCCCCCGGACACACACGGTAAGGGGGCGGCAGGTATTACCCAGATATTTTGATTCGAAGCAACGCACGGACTCCGATGCGAGTCGAAGCCTTGCACGGACACCTGGTAACGGCAGATGTCGGTGTCAGGACCGCACGGAAAGTCCTGCGGGGAGCGGCGGGAGGAAGGCGGTGGGTGCACCCGGGGGCCTGG
>NW_009621041.1:0-836 GCF_000690535.1 Cariama cristata | reverse complement strand
GGCGGGAGAGGGGGCGGATGCAGAAAGCCCCTTACCCACGGCTGTCCCGCTCCCCTGTAAGCACAAGCACCCGGGGCGTTGGAGCTACCCGCCCAGAACAGGGCTTAAATACATGGGGAGAGCATCTGCTTAGGCGCATATATACCTATAAGTAGTGTGTGTGCGGTACATTTCTCCGTGTATCTATACCGACCCTGAGTTTTCGGTATTCGTGTTGTGCGCGTATTATTTAAGGACAGAGAAGCTATAGCTAGTATATATGCAGGTTATTTCATAGATGTATCCATCAGTAAATAGTGCTTCAGATTCAAAAGGAGCTCCCTCTCCCTACCTCCTTGTCCTTCTCTTCCCCGGCCCCAGGCTGTGATTCATCCCTTCGCTCTCAAGCACTGGTCGGACTTGGCCCGGGTGGTTCCCGCACCCCCACACCTCGCTCTCGCCCTCTGCTCGCCCCAAGTTCTCCCCTCGTTTGTTTACCGTCTTTTCCAAAAGCTCGCTGCCACCTGACCTTGTTCTTTAAAGCGGTGAGAGGACCAGGAGCAGCCCCAGGAGCAGAGCACCCGTCTCCCTCCTCAGACACTGGCACACACACACAGAAGCACAAAGAGAGCCCGGGCTGGGAAGTGCCAAGGGAACAACCAGCTTCCCCTCCAGCCTCTTCTTCTGCAGCACCTCGTTCGACGAACACCCCGGCGCTTGCCCTTGAACTGGCTTTCACGTCCCTAGTTAGCACTTGGACAATGATTTTAGATGATGTCACTTAAAGCCAAACAAGAAAATTGATCTCGGATTTGCTTGGCCTCTAAAGCCTGGTTAAGCAGATTGCAAATAATAAT
>NW_009621040.1:87119-87600 GCF_000690535.1 Cariama cristata | reverse complement strand
CCAAGTAGAGAGCAGTGATGAGTGGCGTTTTTCAGACCAGTTATGAGTGGTGTCCTTCAGGGGTCGGTACTGGGATCAGCGCTGCGTAACATCTCTGTTGGTGGCATGGACAGTGAGATGGAGTTCACCCTCAGTAAATTTGTCGATGACACCAGGCTGGGTGGTGCAGTCATCATGCTGGAGGGAAGGGATGCCATCCAGAGGGACCTGGACAGGCTGGAGAGGTAGGCCTGTGCAAACCTCATGAAGTTCAACAAGGCCAAGTGCAAGGTCTTGCACCTGGGTCAGAGCAATCTCAAGCACAAATACAGGCTGGGCAGAGAATGGATCAAGAGCAGCCCTGCAGAGAAGGACTTGGAGGTACGGGTGGATGAGAAGCTCAACGTGACCTAGCAATGTGCGCCCACAGCCCAGAAAGCCAACTGTGTCCTGGGCTGCATCCAAAGCAGCGTGACCAGCAGGTTGAGGGAGGGGATTCTGC
>NW_009621040.1:59054-86670 GCF_000690535.1 Cariama cristata | reverse complement strand
TTTCCCTGCTCATGGCAGGGGGGGTGGAACTTTAAGGATCTTTAAGGTCCCTTCCAACCCAAACCATTCTATGATTGTACGATTTGTTGAAGTGCATATCAACAAAACAAGTAATAAAATTCCAGGCTTAAAATATTGGAGATGCAATTATAGGACCTTTAACAATTTCTTCTGTATCCTCCACTCTAATGATCTGTCTTTATCTGTAAATGTCAAAACATCTTTTAATCAATATTATCATATGTGGATCTTCCTATATTCCACATGAGATCATACTTCTCTCTGTGTAGAAGGCCTTTACAAGAAATTGGTCAAGAAGAAACCTGCAGTGTATAGTCCCTTCCTCTTTCAAACCCAGGACATAAAGAAACTATAAGCTTTTTACAATTGTGTACAGAGTTTTCTTGTTTCATCATTGCCCACTGACATCAAAATCTCATAGTCTGATGAACAGAAATCTAAATTTCCACTCTTCTTTTGTTAAGAATAAATCTACAAATTTAGGTATTTACATTGTGTTTTTCTTCAGCAGACGTGTAATTCTCACCTTTGAATCTTCCAATTAGCAAAGTTGCAAGTTAAAAATAATTGTAAGTTAAATGATCAGTAATCTATATGACGCTGAAGTATGAGACTTCCTCCACGAGAAAAGCCTGTAACTTTAATTGCTAGGATATGATCTCTCTCAGAAAGCAGTTTCTGACCTGACTTCCCATTCCACAACCTAGATACCCCTGCATGCAGAACCTTATCTTCCCTTAGCTTTGCCCTGTCTCTCCACAAACCCCTTCTAAGGTCTTTCTCCTCATCTAGAAGTTTGTACAGCACAGATTACAAACCTGTTAGCTGTAGCTAAACTCTCATTTACCAGGACTAGATAGTTGTCCCTGGACCCTACTAAGTACCACTCTCATTTCCCATCTATCTCTGGCAAGTAGATTTTGAGCTGTAGCACACAGTTGCCACCTTTCATCCAAAGCTGCATTTTACTAGAGAAGGAAGCAATTTCTGAGTAATCAGTAAATTAGGCTATAGAGCACTTTGGGATCCTTCTGGATGATAGGTGTTATGTAAAAAGAAATCATTCCCACCTAATGATTAGTGACAAAGCCATTATTAGCTGATGGCAGGCTGGAAGTCAAAGTAAAATGAATTGCTATTCACTTCAGTAACACCTTTAATTTGTCACAGTCTAAACCAAAGAGTCTGTTCTGCTACATTACATGAAAAAAGGTCGTGTTAGCCATAGATGTAACTTGGTGGCTCCTCATGACTCAGGGCAGGCATTGCCTTGGTCAAAGGGCATCACTTCAAGAACATAGTGGCCTTCCCATGCAGGGAGGTCTGCCACAGAGCCCTGAATGATCCAAGGGGCAATACTTTTTGGTAGTAGGAGGGCTACCTAGAGCTACCTCAGGCAGACCCTCCCCAGGCCTTCCGTCTAGTATGTTATCCGCAACAATAGTTTCAAACCCTAGGCACAATCTCAGTTAAATTCAGGTCTAACATCACAAGTTTTGTTTCTTGACTTATTTTAAACTCACTGAATCTCATCCCCAAAGTTTCTGATGATTTTCATTAGTCTGTCTGAACAATGCATCTACATGGGTTAAAAGTTATCTTCTTCCATAAGACGGAACTCGACTCGCTATCTGTGAATGCATGTGTGTGCATGTGCTTTTTTTAGAGGTGCTAGTAAGTATGTGTACCTAACTACAAAAACAGTAATCCAGTAACTATTTCTTAAAAAGTAATCAATTTAATATATTTATGTATTCTAGCAGTATTTAGAGATCCAATCTCAGTTTTGCTTATCACCACATTATATACATAGTAATGTATGTTAATAAACTAGGAAATAAATTAATCTTGCATCTAATAAATTGAAAAAACAAACAAAAAAAATCCATAAATTCAAATACTGTTTTTTATAGCAATGCAAAGAGAAACTCAAAATTACCACAGGGAAAAAAAAATAACTGTGTTTGTATTTCAAATGGTCAGTGCTGTGCTTTAGCTGTGTCCTTGTATGGGAATTCTCCAAGGTGTATGTTAATGAAAGAGGGACAAGCTGATGCAAAACATTTATTAAGATAATGTATGACTGCATCTGCAAGACTGGCAATCTGCAGTCAGGTCCTGCTCTTTACCCAGACACAATTAAGCTAGAAATCTAATGATTCTTAGCATAGAAATCTGTGTTACATTAAATCCATTTTTTGTAGTAAAGAGACGTTAAGTTTAAATTTTAAAAGAGCATTGCTCAAAAGTTCCAGCAGTAAATGTAATAGCTGTCACTTCAAACACAGAGGATGAAAATAAAACATGAATGATTGCTGTGTTATTTACTTCCAACAACCTTTACAATTAGAAAACACAAATATATCTTTGGGGAGGCTGCATGTGACATATTTAATTGTTGTTAACCCATCTGAGTCTCTGGAGAAAACTAAGTATGAAATTCTCTGTCGCTGAAAATACAACATAGAGCCAATTAAGAGAGTGCACTATTTGCCATCTCATATTTATTACTCTGATGTAATAAAAACAAATAATCTCATGAGCTGGCTTATTAAAAATTACAGAATCAGCTTGCTATAACTTCCCATCAAACCGTGTGAATGACAGTAGTGTAACCATTATATTTACAGTAGTCTACCCTTTACATTTAGAGATTGTAGTTGAAATCGGTAGGCAACGATTGCAAGAATGGCATATCAAGAGCTATGATAATTCAAACATAAAAAAACTTTTCTGTACAGCTGAATGCAAAGTCATGTATTTACATATACATCGTAAGATGACCTATGCTGAGCCTGTACTTTATCCCAGGAAGCAGTGACTGCAAAGAATGTCAGTCAGGTCATGGTGGACAAGCAACAGACAGACTTGCAGGATGTATAAAAAGGTTGACACAACATTTGTTTATACACACGAAGGAAAACGGGTCATTACTTGTGACTTTGCAGAGGCTTCTAGTTTCCACATTTTAAACACAGTACTGAAAAGTCAGGGCTAATGCAATGACACGCACAAAACTGATGCATTGATACATGTAGCAACGTTCCTATTTTCATTCCCATTACTACAGGACGGCTCACTTGTGAAAGCAGAGATTGCTGATCAAGCCACTGACAGTATTCAGTTGATTTTGCAAGAGAATAAATGTTCATATACATAGAAAACATGAATAATTTAAACTAAAATGAACTTTAAGTTCCAGTTCTTAATGTTTTAATTTAGATGAAGAGGTAAAGCTGTAGTTCATCCGTACAAAGACCCTTCCCCAATTCAACTTTTCAAAGCATTTAAAACAAAATAATCCAGAAAAGAAAGGGGATGGATTAAAAATAAAAGACAGAAAAAAGTTTAAGGACAGAAAAAAGGACAGAAAGGACAGGAGTAAGGTGTAAAAAGAGAAAGCATCTGTCTGATTGTCTCATGCTAAATATTCTACATCAAAGTTGTGATGGAACTGCAAATATATTTTTAATTCAGCATCCAAGTCTTCATGAAATAGAAAGCATTCGACCAGAAACAATCTGGAATATGCATTTCTCAGAGCAAGAAAATCCTCCATAATTTCAGTTGGCGTGCTTTCCATGTCATCGATATATTTATGGCAGTCTATTATCCAAACAGGCTGTTTGAACTTCACTCTGTTACAATCTATGACATATTCAATTTTCTGACTTTGCTGCTTTCCACATCAATGGATTTTATGTTGTCTACAAGAGGCTGAGGCATTTTTCTACTGCTCACTTTAGAAGATACCGACAAAAACACACCCTCTCTTCAAACTAATTTTCAAACACTTCTCTCATAATGCAGACTATTTCCATGACTTTTATTTGCATTTCCAGTCTCCCATAACAATTGAATAATCTTTCCTAGGTTTAATGGACTACATAAAAGCATTAGTGAGCTCACCATTCAGAGAGCAAAAGTGCTTTAAAATAGTTCCAAACTATGTTTACAAGTTTCAAGGGAAAAAAACTCCAAAAAGAGCTTGAATTTTTACTTCAGATAGAATGGTGAATTATTATACTGTATATGCAAATTTTAGTTTTTTCCAAATCTGAAACCTGCATGAGAAATGTGTGTATAAGCAAGGAATTTGGAGGGCATTATGGAAAGTGTTGCATTGCTTGCTATAACAGAAGTCATCCTCTCCTCTCTCATGATTCTTTGCCTGGCGAAAGTTCCAGCATTACCATTTCAGTTTGGTTTTGTAGCTTCATCTAGATTCATGCACATAGTTTCTTTCTGCTTCACTAGCAAAGCAGAAGGTAGAGCATGCTTGTAGATCACTAGAAATAAGGTGATAAAATATCTAATATATCTTCAACACAAGAAGCACCATTAGTTTTCATTCAGACATCTTTGAAGGCAACATTTTATATTAATAGTTCAAGGATTTGGTAGTCTTTGGTAACCCCAAAGACTTCATAATTAAGAGCTCATTTAATATGAGGGAAGTATTTTGACAACATTCATGATAACTCATGGATAAATTCCTGACCTTTGGGGAATTTGTAAAATTTCTTAGTCCATGGTGTCATGCCTTAGGTAAGTCTTCCATGGTTAGACTTCTTTGTCATTGCACTTCAAGCCTTGTTCTGTTCTCAAAGTTAACAGGTTTCCAGAATAATGTAAATGACCTCAGCAAGCACAAAGTAGAATATAGACCTAGATTACTATAAAGTCCCAGAAATTTAGAAACTTAGTCATTATATTATTTATTTCCCATCCTCTCTCAATTCTAAGAATCTTCTATTAGCCCTGATTGTGCTTTAACAGGGAGATCTCTAGGCAAGGCTTAGCCCTAAAGGGCTTTACATTATCACTTCTCTATAGAAGACAATTCTCCATTAAAACTAGAGTGATCTATAACAGATCCAACAAATGAGTAGTAAGATAGAAAGGACAAAGAGGAAACCAATTTATCTCTTTTTCCTTTTACAGTTCACACTTCAAGCTTATTTTGTTGACATCCCTTCCTGTTTCAAAGGCACTGGATAGCCAAGAAACGTCATTATAATGTCCTAGAAGCACATCTGTGCTGACAGTATTGGTACTATTGGTGCAGACAGAAGAATAGCAGTTGGTTTCACTAGAAACTAAAGAAAGCTTTGGCTGACTTACAGATGCTTTTCTTCACTTACTCCTATCAACATCTCCCTTGTCCCCAACAGAAAAATCAGACACAAAGGTAGAACAGAAACAGTACCATATCACACACCATGTTAGTTGTTGATTCACAGAGATCTCCCAATTTAGTGAGCATCTTCTTAAAATTAGTCCATAATGCTTTCACCACATTATTTTCAGAGGAATTTCTCATTCTGGGTCCTTATTCTGAGTAGCTTTACCAAAGAATGGAAAACTCTGCTCTGGAACAGCAGAGAAGATTGAGTTAAGCCAGAGCCCTTCCTTGATTCCTTCTATTTCTCTGTTTCCATGTCAATCCACAGAAGCAAAGAGGTTGGGGAGCCTCCAGTTACCCACCCCAGCCTGAAACTCTGGAACAGCAGGAGCAGGAGCTTAATACTGATCACACTCTGTCACTGATTTGGAGAACATGCTACACCAGTGTTTTACAGGATAAATCTTGTTGTGTTTTATCATTACATAGTATATATGGCACTAAAACATATACGGCACAGGTGAGGAATGTGAAATGCATAATCTTAGAAAAGGACCCCAAGACACTATCCAGTTCCTCTTCCAGCACAGGCAGTTTGCCCAGTAGCAAAGCACACCTACTTTGATGCAGTCAGATTCTAGCCTAGTCTTCAAAACCTCTGGTCATAAGCATCTCACCACCTCTCCAGAGAGTTACTTTCAGAAATTCATTGCACTTTAAAGTAAAAAATTATTTCTAATAATGAAGTCTCCCTTTCTGGAAATGAAACAGGAGTTTCTAGGCCAGTCTGAAGACCAATTTCTAAATGATACAACTTTTTAGTCTTCAAACTGAAGTGAAAACTGTGATGTTTCAGATGAGTTTCATGATGACACAGTGACATGATAACTCTATGAAGCTTTTAGAATTGACAGGAACTAACCTGAGAGAGAATAAAACAGATTTCATAACTTTCCCCTCTAACCTTAGTTATTTTTCTTTGATGCTAAAAAGAGGGAAAAGATTGTTTTCCAAGCTTCTCATTTCCTAGTCCAATCCTTAGGCTAACCAGATCTTCTTATGGAATTCAGATTGGTCTTTTGTATTTCACCAAGCCTGCATCTGTGTACACAAATAAGTGGCAACACCAAGAGTTTTGAGTCACCACTAGACTCTAACTTTCAGAATTACTGATTAGTGTAACAACTGCAGAACAAAATGTACCTGTTGTTTTACATGTGCTACTGTAATCTTGTATTTGTTCAATTAGTTTAGCCTTTTTTCCTCTGAGAACAGCTTTATTTCCACTAGTTTTGTTATTTACAAATATTTGCCAAATGCTCAGATTTCTGCATCTGGACTTCCTAAAATACTCACTTCAAGCCTGCCTCTGCATCAACAGCAGACTTTGGAAGCTTTAATCAAGAGGATAGTACTCACTGGCTATCTGCAGGGTGTGATCATCTGTGTCACATTAGTTTTGCTCCCTAATTAAGTAAATTAACTACTATGACTAAGAGAAGGTGTGAAAAATCAAAAGCTTTTCAGAAGAGGTAGCATAAGTACTCCCATCATTAATCTCTCCATGAGCACACTAAAGAATTAAAGACTTTTGTTTTCAGAAGCATTCTTGGGGGAAAATCATTCCCAAGAATGTTTGTATACAGCTAATTTAAAGGTTGTTTAACAATACTGCAAGACTTTCAGGGCTTTTATCCAAAGAAATATTCACCCCGTGAATCTTACTTCAAACAAAGAGTTCCATGTGCAGCAGTAACTAATGAAGCTTGATTTTCTCTGTACATCCACACGCACAGTAGTCAGAATCTCAGGTCAGACTATAATCTTACAAAGTTTTTGAATATTTTCATTAAGGATTTCTTAGTGTCTAATAATATAGTTAAGTTGTTTTCTTACCTGGATATTTGTATAGTTATTCCCTCTTCTCTACACCCTGTATTTCCTTATTTTTTGTGGACTTTGTAAGAGTGACCAAATCTTTGAGATTTTTATACTGTGGTATTACTTCAGTATCAGCAAGTAGGTTTGAAAGTCATTCTGTGATAGAATGAATACTAGACAAGCAGAGACATTGCTTACTCAAGAAACTTGCATAAGAACTAGAGCTTCTCCTCAGCACTGCAGCAGAATCATAGAATGATTTAGGATAGAAAAGACCTTTAAGATCATTGAGTCCAACCATAAAATTGTTGATTCCTATAAAATACAGGTTTACTGTGAAGCATTTTTAATCTGAAATAAAATGTTGTTCTTAAGGAAGTGACAAAGATCATTGGCCAAGGTACAATCTACAGTTGTGTTTACTTCCTCCCCAGTCTTTACATAACAAGGCATCCATGGCACTGGGCAACCATTAGAAGTCTTAAGTCCTAGTATCTGCTTGGGATCCAAGTGTCTCTGATGAAGTATTATATCAGACATACATTGTTCTCTTAATGTAAGATTCTCATTTCTTTGGGATCAAATTCTCTTTTTCCTGCTGCATTTCAGCTAAAGATATTGTGTTTGCATAACCAAAGGAAAAACTTGTTTTCATCTCAGGTCTGTATCAAAATGGAGCACTTCAAAGCACAGTCTTGAGTTGTTTTAAGGAAAGTTAGAAATGGTTTTGACTGAGGGAAAAAAAAAGGAGAACAGAGGCTACATATGCCTCTCCTCAGATTACCGTCTGATCAAAACAAAAGTAAATCCTTGTTGTTCTGGCAAAGTTCCATGTTAACATCAGTTCTTTTAAGCCACAAAATGGTTGGGTGGAGACTTGTGGGTAAATTGCTAGAAATAAAAAGATCGCTGCTTTTACTTGTTTGAAAACCGCAAGCTGTAACTTCAACTTATAGAAAATCAAGGGGGAGATCTGTGGCAACTAGAAGGCGGTAAATATTGTCACTTAAAAGTTTTCTGGGTACAAGAAGGAGAAGGTGACTGGGAACAGTGAGCATGGGTTTATCAAGGCTAGATCATGTCTAACAAAACTGATTGCCTTTTATGATGAAATCGGTTTTGTGGGTCAGGGAAGAGTGGTGGATGTTCTTCAGCTTCAGCAAGGATTTCAGCATTGTGTCCCACAGTATTCTTGTATTCCAAGTTAAAATTATATGATCTATGTGAGTGGACAACTAGGTAAGTAAAAAACTGGTTGGATGATTGGGCTTACAAGGTAACAGTCGGCAGGTCATACTCTACCTGGAGATCCATAACAACTGAAGAATCACAGGAGTCTATCCTGGGACCTGTTAAACATTTTTATCAAGGATCTGGAGGACGTGAATTCACTTTTGCCAAATTTGCAGATGACACCAAACCGAGAGGAGCAGTTGATATGTTTGAGGGAAGAGCTGCAATCCAAAGAGACCTGGACAGATTGGAAGAATGGGCCAACAGACACATCATGAAATTCAGCAAGGACAAATGTCAAGTGCTGTACCTGGTAAGGAAGACTCCCTGGCAATGATGTGGGCTGGAGACTGGCGGGCTGAGGAGCAACTCTGTAGGAAAGGACTTGGGAGTCTTGGTAGACAGCAAGCTGAATGTGAGCCAACAGTGTGCCCTGGCAGAAAAGGCCAACAGCACCCTGGTTTGCATTAACAGAAGCACAACCAGTAAATTGAGAAAAATAATTATCCTCCTTCCCTTGGCATTTGTTAGACTGCACCTAGAATATAACATTCAGTTTTGGATCCTCAAATACAAGAAAGACCATGATCTACCTAAGTTCAGCAGTGGGCCACCAAGACTATCAGGGGGCTGAAGCTCTTGCCCTGTGAGAAGAGGCTGGGAGGACAGATCTTCTTCAGCCTGAAGAAGAGACAAGTTCAGAGGGACCTAACAGGAGCCTAATAGGATCCACCAGTAAGTTAACAAGACAGAGCCAGGCTCTTTTTAGCAGTACGCAGTGGGAAGATGAGAGACAATAAGCATAAGTTGAAATAAGAGAGATTACAACTGGATATAAGGGAAAACTTTTTCACAGTGATGACAGTCAAGCAGTGGAGCAAACTGCCCAGGCAGGTTGTTTCACCTCTGTCCTTGGAGGTTTTCAAGATCTGAGTGGAAAGCCCTGAGCAACACCATCTGCTCCAATGGTTGAACCTGCTTTTAGCAAATAGTTGGACTAGAGACTTCCTGACATCACTTCTAACCTATGTTATTCTACAGCTCTGTAAAATTCAGTTTTCGAAATGTAATGATCTCTTCTCAGGAGCTTTTCAGTTTTATTACTAAAACTCAGTCGTTATACATATGTTTTGCCCACTGTAAGTTGTTAAAATCCTAGCTTGCCCTTCAGCAGTTTTACAACGTAAGGTGTGTTTTTAGCACAGAATATTACATTAAGTTAAATGCTTAAATAGGTTAACAGATATCTATATGGTAATTAGTTATTAAAAGTATTTGCTGAAGATAGAAAATGAAGTAAAAAAAAACCTTTCTTGAATCCCACATTTACTTTCTCCCTCCTAAGACACACTATGGAGAAACTACAGCCCAGATATTGGCACAGGATACTAAACTCCCTTCAAAATTTTCTTTGTGGCTTAGAACACACACAATTTTCTGAGTTCTTCAAGAAGTAGGGAGTTGTCAGCTGACACAAGGTATCCACGGATGTGCCACAAACATGATTAGCTTGACTCGGAGCTAAGGTCAGACAATACTTAAGAAAACTGGACATATCTAAGCCCATGGACCCTGATGGAATGCACCCATGAGCACTGAGGGAGCTGGCTAATGCCATCGTGAGGCTGCTCTCAATAATCGTTGAACAATCATGGCAACAGATAGAGGTGCCTGAGAACTGGAGGAAACCAAATGTCACTCCTATCTTCAGGAAGGGCAAGATCGAGGAACCAGGGAACTACGAGTTGGTCATCTTCACCTTGATCCATGGGAAGATGACAGAGCAGCTAACCCTGGAAACCATTTCTAGACACATGAAGAACAAGAAGGTGATTGGGAGCAGTCAGCATGCATTCACATGAGGTAGGTCATGTTTGACCAATTTCATAACCTTCCGTCATTAAGTGACTGGCCTGGTAGATGAGGGGAGAGCGCTGAGGATTCTCTATCTAGACTTCAGTAAAGCTTTTGACACTGTCTCCCATAAGATTCTCATAGAGAAGCAGATGAAGAATAGGCTGGATGAGCAGACAGTGAGGTAGGTTGAAAACTGGTGGTGATCAGTGGCATGAGAACTAGTTGGAGTCCAGTAACTAGCAATGTACACTACAGGTCAATACTGGGTCCAGTCTTGGTTTACATCTTCATTAATGATCTGGATGATGGGGTGGAGTGTACCAAATTTGCTGATGACACAAAACTAGCCAGAGTGGCTGGTACACTAGAGGGTTGTGTGGCCATCCAAAGGGACTTTGACAGGCTGGTGACATGGGCTGACACAAACATCATGAAGTTTAACAAAGAGAAGTGCAGAGTCCCGCAGCTGGTGAGGAACAACCCCATGCACCAATATATGCTGAGGGTCACCCAGCTGGAAAGCAGCTTTGCAGAAGAGGACCTGGGGGTCTTGGTAGACACCAAGTTGAGCATGAGTCACCAATGTGCCCTTATCTCAAAGAAGGCTAATTGTATCCTGGGCTGCATCAGAAGGAGTGTTTCCAGCAGGTCGAGGGAGGTGATCCTTCTCCTCTACTCAGCACTGGTGAGGCCACATCTGGAGTGCTGGGTCCAGTTCTGGGCTCCCCAGTACAAGAGAGACACGGACATACCGGAGAGAGAGTCCAATGAAGGACCACAAAGATGATTAAGGGACTGGAGCATCAATCATACAAGGAAAGGTTTAGAGAGCTGGGACTGTTTAGCCTGGAGAAGAGAAGGCTCTGGGGGCATCTTATCAATGTATATAAGTACCTGAAGGGAGGGTGCAAAGAAGCTGCAGCCAGGCTCTGCTCAGTGGTGCCCAGTGGCAGGACCATAGGCAAAGGGCACAAACTGAAAGACAGGGCGTTCGCTCTGAACATTAGGAAACACTTTTTCATTGTGAAAGCGACCAAGCACAGGTTGTGCAGGTAGATTGTGGAGTCTCCATTGCTGGAAATACTCAAAGGCCATCTGGACATGGTCCTGGGCAACTGGCTCTAGGTGACCCTGTTTGAGTAGGGGGGCTTGGATAAGGTAACCTCTAGAGGTACCTTACAACTGCAACCTTTCTGTGATTCAGTGACACTCAACAAAAACAAAAAAAAGAAAGAAACATAAACACGTTTTTGCATTAATTCTTCCTGTTTTGAAATTCTTCCTTTAAACAAACTAGTAATGTTTTTCATAGTGAGAATGTTAAAACGGTCCCAGAAAACAAGGAAAGCAAAATACGGCATCATGAAATAATACAAGTTCCTTCAATTTTAAAAGAGCCTTGGAAAGTTATGAGCTAGATTCAAAAATTTTAGCATGATAAATTTGCTCCTTTAAGCTTATATGTATTTCAATATAGGCAAAAAATGAGAAAGTCCGTGAAACTTGAATATAATAGATTACTATAGCTTTGCAGTTGAAAACACTGGCAGTGGACTCAGACAGTACATGCACTTGCTTAAAAAGAAGAATATAGTACTGAGGGTCTTGTAGAAAAACATATTGGTACAAATATCCAGGGCTGAAATTAGATTATTACATATTCAAAAGTGTTTGTTATTCTGGACGTTAAAGCTGCACTAATCCCACCACAAAATTTGGGGACGTATTAGAGTAAGATATTCATTTCTTCTTAAATATATACAGGGAGAAGAGACCCTGCTCCCAAAAGCTTGTATTACAAAGGTAAGGGAGAAGATGACAGGATACTGCCATTGCCCTGGCGCTAGTGTCACTTGCCAATCCTCCTACAAAGAGCTCAACAGAACCTGGAAGAACAAATATGGTACTACAGAAACACCAGGTTGCTTCAGATAATACTAATAATACTACCTTTATACGATATAAATACAATATACTTATGCTTTCTAAATGTTTTTTTGAAAAATTATCTCTAGACACAGCAAGTATTAGTATATAGTCATCCACTAAAGAAAAGTCCTAAAAATTAGACTGAAAGTTAACTTTACTTCAGTGGAAAACTGGGAGAAGGGCAGCAGCAGCATCTTTCCAGAGTATAAAAGTGCTTTTGAGGAATCAGAAATCAGAACTAAACAAGAATTTGAATGACAAAAGAAACAGTAAATCATATAATCAGAACCACTGCTATTGCACTGTATACATATGGGAATTTAGAGGTAATCTCATCACAACTTCTCTCCCCAGTATGAACATACTCAGTTTATGGACTTCAATATCTCCTTTTGAATTCTACACCTTGGCCCCCTGTCTCTTATGAATAAGTGACATTGCCAGAACACTCGGCTGCTACTTAAAAGCTCCAGATGCATTTGGCTCAGTTAAATTTATAGCCTGTATTAGAACAGAGAGCAGAAGCAGTGTCACAGATTTCTAATCAGCACATATTCTCCAGCAATGAGCACATTATGAAAATCTAAAAGTCATTCTAAAAATGGACTGCCTAAGAAAGGTGTAGATACTCCTACTGAGCTGAGTGAATGCATTTGAAAAGAAAGAGTCATTATTTTACTGGGATACTGTTACTTGTATAGAACATTAGCTTTAAGTTTCAATTCAGCACATGTTTAAGCATAGGTCTAATTTTAGTTGAATGTGGCCGTTCCTCTTGAAGTCATAGATTCAGAGGAGATAGCTCTGGAAAGGACTGGATGTTTCACTGTGCCACCTTGAAGTGCAAACACACACTGACACAGCTCTGAGTGCCTTTGCGCTGGCTGCTGTTCCATAGGATTGCCCTGAGCTTTCACCTGTAAGGTCTAGTGTACACTGGGAAAAAATTGTCTGGGGCAAACAACCCCAACAAAAGCAATCTTAGCAGTCCTAAAAGACATTTAAATGACTGGTTGATCCACCTATCAGTACAAGAAAAGTTGGCCCCAGCTGCCTACAAACTGTAATACTACTTCAGCAGAAGCTTGCTTTTCACATTACTATATATCTCTGGGTAGTTAGGCATCACACGCAAATATTACCAAGAACAATATTGCCTAGATTTTAATGCTTTCATTTTTCCTGTACAAACCTGGTCTGTGAGATGTTTTAACAGTGTGCATCAGAAGAAATGACAAATAAACACAAAACAATCCCTTTAAAAAAACAATCTCTGCAGGTCTTGACCTATAGATCAACCTGACAAAAAAAAAGTTCTTTCTGCTTTGGACCATACTAATTTCCTGGTTGTGAAAAAAAAAGATACATATGCAATCAACTAATAGCACATTCTAGTACTAAGCAGTAAAAAAGCTACTTTAAAAAAGATTACATATTAATATTGCTACTGGGAGTGAAACAAAATTGAGTTTTTCAAAGAACATTGGAGTTATATTTGGCATTTTTACGGTAAATTGCATCTAATAATGATCCTTGAGGAGTAACTATGAATTCACTTTTACTTATCATCCGTGACAGCAGTGCTGCTCTCGGTGAGGAACTGCCCCTGCAGGGGTGCCTCTGCTTCTCTTGACACTGGGAGGCAAATTGGAGAGTCTTCTCTTGTTCTACCTAACAGCTATCTTCTGAGTGACTAATTGGTTAGAAATCCCTACAGCGGCTAAAAGTGCCAGTTAAAGAAACAAACAAAAAAATTTTGCATTTAAACCTAGGCCAAGATTAGGGGGAGACATGAAAAAAATAATTAAAGACAATTATAAGATGGAAAAATATAACTTATTTGAGCAAGATTAGAGAGATGAAGTTCCCATTAGGAGCATTTAGGTAGAAACTACCAGAGAAGCAAATTCTGACAGTGCGGTCTTCTCCCCTGCATGAGAACAGCTAATGGTCCTAAGGGAACCTGCAGTGGTTGAAACTGGGCATACCACAACCAGAACTGTAAAATACTGGGGATGAAGTTTGCCAAATGCAGCAGTACAGGGCATGTGAAGATGCCACGTTTTGATTTTCTGCTGGATTCACTGTATAATAATCTTTTTCACCACTTCATAATTTCATCATGGAAAGCCTCTTGTATCTACAAAAGCAGAAGTGTGCAAATGGAAAGAACTCATGTTGGGGCAACGCCAGACTTACAAACTGAGTTGGGAATTATCTTCAGTGCAGCAGAGAGTTACGTAGGTTTGCTTACGCATAGCGCTCTGATAAACAGCTGAGTCAAGACATGCTGTGTCATAACTTCTCTTTTCTTCTATTCCAGGCACTGTGAATATTGTCCAAGCTACAACTAACAGGGGAATTCAGAGGCTGCTATTCTTCTTCAGTGCCATTATCATACTTAAAGCTTTTTATAAAGCCTTAAGATTTGCCATTATGGAAGGGCAGGATGACTTTGATACTGCACACATTGACTTAAGTGCAATCAGAAGAGTGGTCCTGATTTATGTCTATCTATTGTTATCACCTAGATCTTGAAATAGGGGTGCAGATTACCACTAATATTTTCAGAGGCTATGTAGTTCCTAACTGTCAACGAAACACTGGGAATTAGAAATCTACTGATATTTTCATTTGCTTTGGTACTTCTCTACTTTCTGAACTCATGGATCTTTAAAATTTGGCCCCAAATCGCAAGTTATTTACCGTGAAACAATGTGCTGAAGATCTAAACCCATTTGCACTTCCCCACTGATTTACATTCACAATCTGTAAGCACAGCCTATTTGAATCTACAAGCCTAACTAAAATCTGTTATGTCAATTCAGCTTTTAATTTGGAGTAGCTTTTATTTCCTTAGATATGGTAAACAACTGTTCATCTCCTGCCTGACCATTCAGTAACATAATTTGTCAGCTTTGTAGTTATGTCATTACTTCCAACTTATCTGACCAGTTGATTCTAATTGCTCTCCCAGTAGAAGCCGTTTATAATCCACTCCTTTGAAAAATTCCATCCAAAACTAAAACCAAAACAGGGCATTTGAACTTCCTACTGAGTCCCAGAGTCTGGAGCTGCTTCAGCTGCCATTTCAATGCTTCTAATCTCTTAAGTGTAATTGCTTTTATTATATCAGTATGGACTCAACTGGCTGCCACTCTTTTTAACCTATTTCTTTGAACAATCACATTTAACCTCCATCAGTAAGCATGGATTATTAGTTGGAAGCAAGGGCAAAGGCAGCACATTATGATGAGAATGGTAATGTGGAGAGCAAGAATAATCAGTTACAAGGAGCATTTTGAAAGTATTTTCCATCCTTTGCCTGGGAATGCAGCAGTCACACACAGCCTTGCCTTATTTGTGAATGGTGTGAATTTTGGGGTTGTCCTGCGCAGAGGTAGGAGTTGGACTCAGTGATCCTTGTGGGCTCCTTCCAACTCAAGACATTCTATGATTCTACGATTTCTGACAGGAAGGATGACAGTGATTCCTGAATTTTAAGAAAGGAGTTTTTATGTTTCTGATCTGATTCTAAGTCAAGCTGCTGGGAACTAATATATTAATCACCATCATCTGTGTGAGGGGGACGTGTCTGAAAGGTCAGCACTCTTGCCTTACCAAGCAAGCAGAGAAGGAAATGACTACTGTCATAGATGACTTGTGGACGGTCTACAGGCGAGAATGCAACAAGTGTGAACAAAGATCAACAAGAAACAGGAACCTGCTATATGCACACTTCACTGTTTCAGACTCACTGTGGAGGTTTTATTTCATAAATGTAGTGCAAGTTATTCTCCAAGCCATCCTCAGCTTTCCTGCAGATACAAAACCCTTAGCTATCTACACACTCTGACCCCATTCACTAAACATGACTGTTTTCACAAACAGCAAACCTCCTCCAGGCAGAATTCCCTTGTTACTAAAGCGGCACGGGAACAGCCTGCCTTGTCTTATGTTGTCTTCTCACTGTCACTAAGATGTGGAAAAATCTCCAGCAAAGAAGTCTCCCCAGCACTGTAGAACATAGCAACCCCACAGGCAGTTCAAGTGAGCCATCTGGAAATGATGGATAAGTGACAAAAAAGAACAGGCCTGTTTCAGTTTAAGAACCATTTACATTGATAAAAAACAGAAGCAGGTTTAAGCTGATTTTTACTCTCTCATACCAGTTCATAGCAGTCCTAAACCAAAATGCATTCGTATAAGCAGTGATCCTGCTTTAACTAAAACAGCTGGAAATGAACATACCCAAATTTGAGTGGCATGAGGCAACAGTTTCATGCAAGTCTCAGTAATGTTGCATTTACAGGCCAAGACAGCAGAAGACTACCATTGTCTCCTACTAATCTGATCGCCCCAAACCAAAAGGAAAAAGAGTACAAATTTTCTCCAATGTTGAGAAACAGTCTACAAGCTGAGAGGATGTTGAGAACTTTCTCCTCGGCACCAAGGGTGCTGAAGGAGTTTGATAAACCACTCTATTTCTTTCTAACAGACACCAAGGCCAACAGAGATGCCATGATTATATTTCCATTTTTAAAGAAAAAGTCATAGTTTGGTAGGGTGCTGGAGGTAGAAGCGTTGTGGGTTTTTTTAAAACCTCATTCTATCCCATAAATCTGGACGCAACCAAGACCACAGCGCCCAGACCAATAACTTATACATGGGATCAAATCTACTTTGATAGAGGCACTAAACAAGGATTAAAAAAACTAGATTATGGTGAGCTTGAAGTTCAGTCTGTTTCCTAGCACATGGGGAGAGAGAACAATGAGGCTGGGTAAAAATTTGTCCACAGAAGCATCAGGAAAAAGCATTTGTTATATCCGTGTTTGCCAAGTTTAGCCTAATTGGTTTATCACATGGTGCTATTAGAAGTCTGACTGTCTTTTGTAAACTGTTAATGGAAAGCAAATCTCATGTATTACTTTCCTCCATCAGTAGAGAATAGGTAGAATTGAAACTTTGCATGAAAAGAGGTAGTTAGACCAACTGAAGCAGCATGTTGACAGATCAACTAAACAGACTGTATGGCTGCAGGAGACAGATGTATCACAAGTGAAAGAATTTGAGTGTTGGAAATGTCTGGGGGCTAACTTGGAAACATGTATTCTTGCTGAGAGTCTTCTACAAGACTGATTTTGGTTATTGGGTCTGAGAAGCACATATGAAATTCAGATTAAGTAAAAAAGGAAACTTATTTTATTAAATTTGAAGATTCCACGTCCAGTCTTCCAAGCCAAACACTATACTTTTGATACATGAAGGTTCAATTCTGCCCTGACACCTTATATAGACTCATACCAAGTTGAGTTAGGCAGTAACTGTGTTAGACTACATTAGGAGCCTTTGCAGAGAACACAAAGTGCTTTTACTTAGCATACCATACATTTTTTTCCCTTAAAAAAAAATCACATGCAAGTTTCTCCTTGTGAAGAAAAAAAAAGAAAGCAAAAAAGTGTCAGATGGTAGATCATATTGCTGTCACTTTCCTGGAAGCATCCAGATTTTTTGGCAACAGGCACACTACAATGATACAAATAGAGCTTAACCATACACAATCTAGAGAATTATGCAAGTGCCATGTTATGCATTTACCCATAGAGAGAACTCTTACAGACATGTTTGTTAGCAACAGTTAATGGTTTGAGTAGGCGTTGAAATCACTTTGCCCAAATTGTACTGACTTTTCCACTTAAGTAGAAGTGTTAGCCAAATGAAAATCCTTTCATATTGAAATGTTTTTACTAAATAACTTCCTTACAGTAAGTCTCAAAACAAATACACATTTTTTTAAAAAATTCTGTAAAAAATTATGATAGGAAAAAAATTCCCAGATAGATTTAGCATGTTGAAAAGAGAAAAAACGGTTTCGCTTAGTTTACATTTCCAGTATTTTAAAAGGATGCACAAGTGTGCTTTGCTGTTAAGTATCCTCCATTAGCTATAGGAGGCTAGAGAAAAGAGAGATAAGGAGGTTTTAATTGAGGAGAAAATAGACTGGGTATCAGGGAACCTCATTCCCTCTTCCCTCAAACACTTACACTTCCTCTGCTAAGGCAGATTATGATGCATATGAACGTGGTAACAAGAAAGTGTAATGGAAAACTACTTCATTATATTTGCATCTTAGTAGATTATCATCAGAAAAACAGAAAGCTGGATCAGGTAAGGTTCCATTGGGGTCTAATCTTGATCCAGAATTATCTCATAGGTTTATTAACCATACAATGGATAGACACACACACCCTCACCTCCCTAAAAAATGACAATCAAATGACACCAAGCTGGGAGTGGTTTTAAGCAGTTAAAGGACAGAATGAGAATTTGGAATGAACTTGAAAATTGGAGAATGTGCTGGAGGAAAACTGGATAAAATTTGATAGAACATACGTAAATTTCCAGATGTAGGTCACTGTCACCACCTACCCAAACAAGAAGGGTACGTGAAAAAATCCTTCTGCTCTATGTGACAGTGGTAAGGCCTCACCTAGAAAATTATTTTGAGACCTACTTTCAAGCATGAAACCAAGATAGGCATGGACTGTCAGGAAGTTCAAAGGGAACATAGAGAAGGATCACAGAAACTGATGATTTAAAATTTACTAGGACAGACTGAATGAGATGCGGAAGGAGTGAAGAGATGTTAAATTGTAGAATAAGAGACTCAACAAAACCTTATAGTCTTCAAATATAAAAAAGACTGGTGCAATCTGTTTTCCACATTTACAATGCCCAAGGCAGCAAGCGATATTTGAGTTCCTAAGAGTATGGAGTATGAAGCACTTGAATGTGGAAAGGCTGGAGAATCTCCATCCTTGCACGTTTAATAACTGATAAAATGAGTATTGATATGGTGAGGAGGAAGATGGAATAGATCTCTGATTCCCAGCCTTATTGGACCTCTGATTTGTTGCTGCATGGGCTAGCACCAAAGAGGAGGTTTAGCAGTCTGTTGAGCTTAGGTGATAAGCATAAGGACAAAGAAAATCTATAGGGAAATGAATGGTTCTCACAAAGAGCCTTCTACTCCACATAGCTGCATTTATGGCCTTCAACAACACTGACACTGTCTTCCGGCATGCAGTTCTGCACTCACAACCATTAAACAATTCCTAAAATCTTCCTGGTCCGCATTCAGTACTTAGACTACATGCAAATGCACCATATTCTCTAAACCCATTTGATTTGTTGAAGTGAAAAGCAAGACCTGAAAGGCAAGATCTACAACAGAGGTGTCCTTGAGGTAAAATTCTCCCACATGGAGGCAAATCTTCCCATCTCCGTTTTCTGAACCTTACAATTACTTTGCTGTCCATTCTGCAGTTCAAAAGCAGATTGTCAAATGGAGATGGCAAGAGAGTAGATGGAATACAATTTCTGGGACAGGCATGGTAGCATTTAGTTTCTTAACTCATCCTTGCTATGATGCTTCCAAGTAGCCATAATAGCTCCTTGCAGCCCTGTGAGATGGATGAGAAAGGACTATCAGACTGGAACAATTTCAACAAACTGGAAAAACAGAGGACAGTAGCTTGTCCTCAGATAGGGAGGCAGCTTCAGAGATGGAATTAACATGAAGCAACATCACTTCAAAATTACTGACCATTATCTCCCATTAAAGCCAGTTTCTGTATTGAAATTTCCCATTTCTGTCTGCACTCAGGTCTGGTTTTCCTGTATGCTAAAGGATTCAAAGCATGCAGATTGTACTTAAATAATTTAACTTTCATTACTTGTCAAACCAGATCCACTATCCCTCTTGGTCTGAAGTAGTTGCATTGCATAAAGAGGCAGGAAGGAGAGAAATGGTTTTTTATTGTTACTATTTTATAGATAATATTCCCAAGTACATTTTTCAAAAAGAGTGACTGGGACTATTTTATTTTTAAAGGACTTCATAAAAAGCAGCTGATATGTCATTCAGGACTACATTTGTCTACTGCTTGTTCCTCACCTAAAATAATGTCCTACTTTTTTATGTTTTGATGTCATAACAATTTACTCGCCTTGCTAGTACAATTAAGGAATGGTATCTTAAAAAATAAAATAAAATAATGACAGCAACAATCTTTAAGAACCAATGAGAGTGAATGGCAACAGCATTTCAAAAAAGTGAAAAAGTGATGCAACATATGTAAAAATAGAGCATTCAGGAACTGACCTGCAATGTAGCAGTCATTGATATTCAGTGAGTCTTTAAGGTGATTCTACCAGAATTACCAGAATCTTGGGCCTTTTTGCTGACTATTTTTTCCTGACTAATTCACTCCACACTAGCAGAATCTTTATACTTCCAAGCTCAGCAAGCTGGACTGCTTCAGGATCAACAGAGGCTCTTTCTTGGTTTTGTTCAGGTAACAAACGGTCTCTGTCTTGGCTGCTTGGACAAAAAAATAAAACCTCTTTTTTAGTTCATTCTGTGTACATTCTTATAAAAACATTACCTTCAAATCATTTTTCATTGTTTTTATTGTTAGCTAACAGGGAGATTTCTCTCAACAACATATACTTTATCTGCCCATCAAAAATGTTATTCACTCTCAGTACTGGAAAAGCCTTCAGACTCTTTTCCCCTCTGGTTTCCCATTCTGATCTAAAAACAAGCAGAAAACACACAACCTAGCTGCCATTTGTAAATATTTAATAAATACTGTAGGAGAAGGTTCCAAGAACAATTACTTCAGATTAATTTTGCTACAACATTGATATCTTCATTGGTTGCAGTGTTGAATGACAAACTATTATAAAAGCAGGCCTAAAGCACTGAATATTTATGCTTTCATGTGATTTGCATGAAGAACAAACACATCTTACAGGTAATGCAAACAAACTTCTTAGCAGTGAGATAAGCTACAAACAGAACAATCTGAGGATCAGCTAGCAGCATAAATGACTTCGGGTTACAGCTTTTCAGACTCTTGCCAAACTTTACAGTAAAACCAATTATTGCTCTTGTAATGTCTTTCCAAATCGTGAGAGTTTTTCTACTGATTTCAATTGGAGTCAAGTCAGCATTGGAGCAGCATAACAAAAACTAAAAAAATATGTCTCTCTTGGAAAAATCTAGCAAGACTGAAAACTTTGAACATAACACACCTTTCACTCAAGAATCCTGCCGCATTCAGAAGTGCTGGGGCCCTTTACTTCCCCTGGAACACTGATGTGTTCACCCTAATCTCACTTTCAGTAGATAAATGCCATGGAATCCTTATAGAAAGTAATTTTTATAGATTCATGGACAAAACCAAAAAAGGTGAGGAGACTTGAAGACCCATTCAAGTCTCAAAGGTGAAGAGACTTAAGCCCTATTTAGATGGGCCTTTGAACAACCTGATTTAGTGAAAGATGTCCCCACCCATGACGGGGCAGGGTGGACTAGATGATCTTTGAAGGTCCCTTCCAACCCAAACCATTCTGTGATTCTGTGAAAGAAAGAAAAACGGCAGGAAGAAAACATCTTAGCCAAGATGAAGAGTGGTAGTCTGGGATATGCTGGAATCAAGCACATCACTAAAGAAGAAAAACATTCAAAGCAAATTACTCTATAAAAAAACAACTAGATCAAAGGGAACTTTTCCACTATCTACTATATTCTGGTAATAAAACTATAGATACCAACTCATCCATATGTAGAAGTGACAACTGCAAATGTGAATCAATTTTATTTTCACGGAAGAGCTACAACTTGACTTAGTTTTGTGCCTACTGCAAATTACCATTCTAAATCCTGGTAGATTCAGAGACCAGAGTTTTCCTGTATCTTTTCAGTTGGTTAATCTTCCCACATCACGCCTGCAAAAGCCATCAGACCCTGGAAGGGTCTTGCCACAAGCCTTACTTCTAACCTCTTCAGTTACTAGACAAGGGGAACGAGAAGCTGGCTTCCTGCTCTCCAACAGTACAGTAAACTTAGACTTTTGTTTTATGTTAGTTCACTCCTGGTTTTAAGTTAGTATCTGGAATGAAGTACTTTGGATTTGATTAAATGAAGATTTCTTTGTACAATAGAACATAAAAGTCTATGGTTTTGTTTTATTAAAAGAAAAATCATAGAATTTTGTTAATCTGCAGCAATCTTTCCACATCCTCCAATTTAACTGATTCAGAAGCTAAACTTAGTCAATTATTCACATTCCCAAAGGGTAAATGCAGCCTAGTTATCAATGTTTCTTAAAAAGCTGACAAACTACCTCTGCTAATTAATTAGCACATAGTTCCCATTAAAGCGGGTGGACTTGTCATTAAGTCATTAAATTCCTCGGCTACTCTCAGTGATTAAAATCCACATCTCCAAGGCCTAGAATGATATTGTCTGTGTACATCAAGGTGCTACTGTACGAATGATGAGCAATGAAAGTAATTTAAGCAAGTCTGAATTTAATTGACCATGCTGGCAGCTTCCCTTTCAAGTGATTGGAGGCACAAGTTACCAATTTAAATTAAAATCCCATGTATCATCACAAGAACAACAGAAATTGATTGCAACATCTCTTGATTACAATCCTGGAAGGATTAGAAGCTCTTGAAATTTCATAATTAAAGAATGGTATGTCTACACATCTGTCAATCTACCACAATATCAGAACTCCTACTAGAAACCTATGAAGGATTTTTCTTAACAGGATCATACACCTAGATCCAGAAAAAGAGTATTTTAATCAGGAAAAAAAATATTAAAAAACAAGTTTTAATATTAGTTTTGAAATAATTCCAAATTAAAAAACAAAAAGCACAAAAAAATTATTAATGCTTTTCCATGACCAGTTTTTAACTAAGTAGTATTATAAGATGCACTTTTATTTTCATAACACAATTAAAGCCCATTTTTAATTTTTTAATAACCTCAATACTTTTCCCATTTTTATGCCTTGTTTTATTATTTTCTTTGTATGCCCCTACTATGGTTAAACTAATCACGCTGTCCTATGCAGAGGATTGTGATAAAAGTTAATGAATAAACACCTACTGTGCAGAGCTGATTACCAGTAGCACTAGCTCACAGTAAGGGCACTTTGAGGGAGGAACAAGCCTTTATTTGCCTCTCCTTGCTGAAAGCCAGTAGTACCACACTGCAAGTCATCATATTCAGCTGCAGGCAAGTGGGTGAGTCTGAAAGAACTCAGCTTTCCTTGAACATAAATTTCTTTGTGCGCTCAAGTGAGGCTTGAGCATCTTCTTGATGAACATAGCAACTGATAGAGATACTAATTTGCTACGGGCATTTTGAGCCCATTTCACATTTCATGGGAAGAAAGGGAGAAGCATCCCTATGTTTCCTCTGCATCAGAAATAGGATCTCCTCACAGACACGCACAGGACCCACAGGGTCAAGCATCATACAGGTTTTCACAAGCTCTTTCTTCGTGCCATAAAGGGTCTACTGCTGGGTCATGTCATCAGCCCAGACAGTTTTCATCAGCAATAACAAGCACCTTTCCTGACCTGAAGAGCAAAACCATCCCTCAGTGTCAGATTCCCTCTTTTCTACCAGCCAAACAGGGATCTGTGACTTCAGATGTAATGATGCCTTAGAAGTTGTGTGTTCGTATTTTAAGCACTGTTCAGCTGCTACATTTTTGTATTTTTTCTACTACTAAAATGGCAACACTCAGGAGGATTCTGCTAAAAATGAGACAGTTGTTGTTTTGTTTTTTTTTTTAACTCCATAGTGTCCTAGGACCAGTAAACGTGAAATGATGATACATGGAGAAATAAGCATATTTTTGCCATAGTATGACTGCATTGCAGCAAGTGTCCAAGTATGTTAATATTAACACATGCAGATAAAGGACAGACTATATGAGGACTACAGTGAAGGACAGACACGTAGGTAAAGATTAGGAAAGGTGAATCTGGAACTTAAGACAGTAAAGAGAGTTAAGAAATCTATCTCATATTACATTCCAGTATGCCAGAAGACTGTCAGAGGATCAAAACCAGACCTAACCAAACCCCAAAAACAAGTGCAGTGTAATTCTGTTGCAATTGATACATTCAGTATTGACTTTCAGTGATAAAAGAAAGCATCTAAAAGTTTTTTTCCGGATCATAAGGGTGCAGACATTGAAAGTCTGTTTAATGGCCAAAGCTGTAGTTCTGGAACACTGTCTTCCTGCAAACATCCATTTAGGGGGAGAGGAAAAAAGAATAAACAAAGCAAAGTCTCTGGAGCTCAAAAAATTTCAAGTCAGCCTATTTCAAGAGTTTCAACTACCACAGTTCTTAAACCCATATTTATTTCTTAAACCCTTTTCCTTCAGTTTCATCTATCATTGATGCTGCTGGATACATCACCCACTAATATTAAATGAAGATGTTCCAAAGCTACAATTACACCCAGGGAGAAGCTGAAGTTTGCAGGAAATCTTTTTAACTAGCAAGTGTGAAAAGTCAGCATTGATCAAAACATGATTAAATGTATTATGCAGGAACATTTCCAAACTAAAGCAGGACTTTCTTAGCTTTCTCGATAAACAGGCTGAACAGTTTTCAAAGCTTCTGTAGTTTGCAATCCTAGATCTGCATTCTGAGCTTCAAACCCAACTCTATTTCAAATCTGATTTCTTCTTGCTTATTATAGGTCTCTATCTGGGAATGCAATTGTTCTTGCTCCGGACATTTGTCATAGATAGTCAGTTTAGTCTCCTGATGAACAAAACAGGACTTAAACCTACAGCAATGCAGAATGGCAGTCAGCAAAAATTGCTGGAAAGTTGACCTCCATTAAACATGTTTGAGTGACACTAGTAGATCTTCTCATACTGGGAGTGAAAAATAAGCGCTACCCCTCTCCAACTCATTCGAAACACATTGTTTCTTTTTATCTTATGTGAACTTGCGGCAAGAAAAAGCAGTCCAAAGAATTCTTCTTTTAGGAAGACGCATCAATCGGAAAAAGGAGGAGACACTGAAACTGAAGTGATAGGACAAAAATCCTTGCTAAAAGTATTATTTAAATACTCAATCAGAAATGGACTGGGGTAGGATGGGTCAGGGGTTTTTTGTTTTGCTTTGTTTTACCAGATCATCTTTTCTCTGTGGAAAAAAATGGGTTCTTTATATATGTCAGAGGTTAGACAGAGGTTAGACAGAGGTAGAGCTTAATGGACATTTTTATTAATAATTTTCAATTCTTTCTTTGAGCTTCTTTTCAGCTGGTTAGAATCCAAGGTTAGAAAAATTTAAAGCTCATATCCCAAACAGAAAGACTTCATTGCTACAAATATTAGCATTACCTTGGATTTTGTATTGCAGATTGTTGTCAGCTGGAAAGCCCAAAGTAATTAATATCTCTAATTTAACAAAAGAGGTTTTTTAACTGAAAATGGTATTTCAGAAATTATTTGCATTAGTTTAATTCCTATATCCTACCACCTCAATTTCTGTTATCTATAGAAAAAAGAGCATAAACTTTCACACAGGAAGAAACAGAGCCTAAGATTTACACAGAGAAAAAATACTACAAAAAACTTTCTCAACATAATTCTATTGACCACCTTTAGAAATGTCACTACTGTGAAAAGGTGCACAAGTATTTAAATAAGTGTATGTCTTCAAAGTCCGTAAGTTTAGGAGGTTTCCCTCAGTGACACGGAGTAGTTGGCAGTATCACTGTGCAAGGAAGGATGTTAATCGCCAGCTTAACGTCACACAAAGTTAACTTGCCAATCCCCTCAGTCATGCCACTGAAAAAATCCAATACATTGCTTACATTTCCCTTTATGATCACAGGCTTGTACTGACAAATTCCTACATCTCACTTCCTCAAATTTTACTGCTGTTTGACTAATAATCTGTTACATGCTATTTTCCGCATTCTTAAAGCACCGCAAATCTTACAATACGCCCTAGGAGAAATGGAACAGAAATACTACTTAAGCCTAAAGATTAAAAGTAGCATCTCCTTCACACAACAAAATTTTGAGCTAATACACTTAGCCTATACCAAATTTGCACTGAATATGGCAAATATCTAGCAACTAGCCTTAAAAAAAAGAGCCCATTTCCTGCAAAAAAAAATACTATATTTCACATGGACACTTGTACTGACGAGCATACTGGGGCACCACTGACATTTGAAGATGTGATTTTTCACCAAAGCACTAGAGTGTTCTGTGACTGTCTTGCCAAGGCAGGCTTCCAGACCTGTCAAGTTTAGGATAAAGACTGAAATGGAAGGAGGAAAGGAAGAAAGTGGAAGGCATTTTTATGAACTGCACTGAATTTTCTGTTTAATGAATGGGAAATCCTGCAAAATGAATGTGAACATTTTGAGATGTTACCATATTTTTCTCTTTAAATTTGCAGGAAAACACAATGAAACACAGCCTTTTACATACTTAGTGCATGCACATTTGAAAATCTTTGCCAGAAGTGTGAAAGTAATCACACTCTGTGCTACAAGCAGCACAAGGGTGGCTTCAGTTTAGGCAAAGGAACAGAACATATGTGTCATTCCTTGTCTCAGTTTCTCTCATGTTCTTTTGGAACACGTTAAGATATAGATGACACATTTCCATTGGTGAAGGTCTCCTTCTTTGGTCTCTTTCCTGCTAATGACTTTATTTCTGGAACAAGCAGTCTCTCTCATGTCTCCCTTATTCCCCACTTCAGCCAAACTGTCACTCAATTTCCTCTAACAGTGACTGTTATCATAGTCAAAGCTCCCCAAAATGGGCTGTGCAACCTCTTCACCGCTCTGTTCTTCTTTGGCTTGGGTCTTGGTAGAGGGAAACTGTTGGTTGCCCAATAATAAATTCAAGCAGGATGTAAATTTGGGAGCTTGGGAATGCTTCCAAGCTTCTGGATCTGGGTATATATCCTACCTGCACCCACAGTAATGCAGGATTCAAGCAAATAGTCTTTCGCCTTAATCCTGGTGTCTTTTGAAAGGAAATCCATCCACATAGGACAACTAGGAGTCATAACTTGCATTGACCAGGTCTTTATAGCACATAGTCACAGCTTGGCTTAGAAACCACCTCAGCTGAACAGATGGTGTCCCAGTTCAGACACCCTCATTGCCTTTAAAGAGCGAAGTCGTTAAAAATTAACTTCTCTGACAAGTTCTCTATCTTCTTTCCGACAGGGTAGATGGTATGTGATGAATTCTGTGTTGGCTGGTGGCTGAATAACAGAACATTTAAAAAGTTCAACAATTTCACATCCTTAACCGCACTAAGTTGTGCATACCCCCCCCCCCCCCCAAGTCTTCACAGGTTGGATGATTTCTTTTAACCAGAATCCCCAGCTTCTACAAAGAAAATATGCTGTTAGCTGGCAATTTTTCTGCCTTCAAGTCTGTACTCACATGTAGCTGTAAGCCATCAGAAATAGCTGCCAAATCATGAAAAGATGAGGATTGACCCTTTCTAAAATGTTATTTATAACAGGCAAACCATTAACTATGGGTGACTTACTGATTCTCCAGTCATTTCTCTGTGACATTCCACATTCAAACTTTCCTAAATTTCCCTGAATAAAGCTCCTTTTTTAAAAAAAAAAATAATAATTTATTGTCCTTGGTTTATCTTTTCTCCATGTTAATATTCATTGCTCTATTTT
>NW_009621040.1:0-59031 GCF_000690535.1 Cariama cristata | reverse complement strand
CCTGCTGATGAGGACTAGGCTGATCAGAGAGATTCTCTTGTTTCTTACACTGTACTGGTATGTATCATCTCTGTCCTAGAAAGTCATGAGACATGGACTGCCAGAAGCATTTTTTAAGTAAAATATGGGGGAAAAAAACACTATACTACTCATTATACAAAAATATTAATAAACATGGCCTATAAATCATGCTAAATAGTTGGTCAGATGCTTGGCTGGGAACTGTTGCTACTTATTATTCTTCATTATTTAAACAGAAAGGGGGGGAGGGGGGGGAGAGCTATTCTGAAATTTGTGGTTAAAGCAGAAACCTGTTCAGTAGATGTCTAATACACAGTCACCAAGAATTTGTATCTGCAGAGTAAATCAGAAGCTGCAGTACCACTCTATCAAGTATGAAAGCTCAGTTTCATTCAGTGAAGGCAATATAAAAAACCCCAATAAAGTCTGATGGTTTCCCTTCTTCAAAATGCTCAAACAATCTTTTACAGTGTCAATATTTTTTACATCACATTGCTATCAGAATTTTTTTCCATTAGAAAAAAAGGAAGAATATAGCAAGTGTCTGATGAAATTGTAAATTCTTCATGGGAATTGTCCCTAACAGCATTGCTTCATCATTGGCTGAGATTTTAACTGGTGTCAGACAGTTTAAAGTCTGAAATCGCTCAGTAAGCGGTGTCCTTCATGCACCAGCAAGAAATATAATCCTACAGTAGTTTTACTTGTCTGCATTATTATTCCTTATCCTTTCCCTCTTTTGCCCTGGAAAGATATTGACCTAATGATAATATTCTATCAGTAAATTCCTATTAAGCCCTGTGGGGCTAGAGTCAGAAAAGTGAGGGCCTTGAGTCCTTCCAGACTTCAATGAGTATATGAGCAGACTCCTGTTCTCACTGTCATATACTTCTTGTAGCCCAAATCAAGAGTTGTACCCACCAAATGAAATGTGAAAGAACAATATCTGAAAGAAAAGTTGATATTTCTCTAGGAATTAAAAATAAATGTCAGTCCAATCCTAATCTAATAAATGGATTTCCAAGAAATATTATGAGCTAAAGAAAAACAACAGTGTCTGGGAAAACAACACTTTGAAAACAGCTCTATGTATTATATTACATATTTATATTTCTGACATATTTTCCTGTTCTAATATACAGAATTTCACTGTGGAGGTGCAATCCTTTACAATGTCTTGATTTCAAATTCAAACAAGAAAACAGTTTAAGCAGTACATCAATATTTAATTAAAATCTTGTGTGCTTGCACATTTATTTTTTTTAAAAGGGAAAGAAACTAGAGCTATTTGTTTCAGTCTTTTAAAGCACCACTGGCTTTAATCAATGAAGCTAGACTTTTCAGAGTCAAATTATAGCTATTGGTCATTTTTGCAAGAGAACACTTTGGCCATTACATTCCAATAATTATTAGTACTCACCCCTCAAAATCAAATATGAGTAATTAATCTGCTAGCAGACTACTAGCCTATGGTATAGACTTCCATTTTCATCAGATATCATTTACATGGATTTACACTAAACAGTAACATGAAAAGGAAAAACCTCATCTATAAAAAAAAAAAAAAAAAGGAATGCATCTTTCTCCAGTCTTCTCAGGAACTGAATGTCTCAGAACCAGTTTGACTTTCCTGGATGCTGAGGACACTTGCTAGCAATTCTACAAATAAAGTTAATATAAAACCTGTAAATAGCTAATAGGTGTTATTATTCAGCATAAGGAGCTTTCCAAAATGAGGTTTGTGTCAATCACTTTCCTACTGTCAGTTTCTCTAAGGTTTTGTCATTAGCACAGTTGCCTTTGGGGAGAGTTACATGGGATGATAAGTGATTGACAACTGGTTGCATGTATGGGTGTTTTCCAAGGGATCTATACTTCATCATTTAATTCCAAATGAATGCTTAATAGATGGAATAAGCATGAGAGAATGTCTTATTAGTCTATGACCTGCCTCCTAACAAGATTATTTCAAATTGAGGAAATTCAAACCAGAGAAAACAGAATGAGAAGATGAAAGACAAAAGTGAAAAACTGAGCTGACAAAACAAGAGTGAGATAATCCACTTTCACCCTTGCAATCAATAGAAAAGTCTACAGGCTGTATTTTTAGACAGTCTTTTTCACAGGTGGCACTTCAGTCAGAAAGTAGAGAAAGTACAAGGAGTCAAGGTATAATAGTCTCAGGTTTAACAAGATTTAGACTCTCTGAAAAGAAAAATAGGAAGCAATTTTGTAACAGTCAGTGTTACTTGTTCTAGCAAGGCTAGAAGTTTTGGTAATCAACAAATCTAAGAGAAAAACAGACTCTTGCTAACATGGAAATTAACAGCTCAATGAAACTTAAACTGGGTTTAACTAATATGTACTGTAACTGGTATTTTCCATTATAGTGTTTAGAGAATGGCACACAACACCGCCTTTACACACTGTGTAAATGAGGTGTTGTAGATATGTACACAGTGTTAAATACAGTCACATTCAAAATCCGTTGGTGCTAATGGAAAACCGCCTTGGTTTAATCCTAATTCTCTCTGTTAGAGATATTTGACAGTGTGAAGATTTTTGTGAAAAGCACAAACAAGGCAGTATGAAGTATGATCCTGGATTATGTTCTCTTTACTCTTCATATCTACTTAGGACTAACTTTGTAGCAAAATCTAGAAGCCACTTTTAAATTTTTTTTTTCTGTGTTAGCCGTAAACCTTTTATCTCATATGGCATCAAGGCAGAGTGGCCTGGATTGCCTAGTAGATGTGCAGAGGCATCTATCACCAAAGGAGGAATGTTCCTGGCAAGCACAGAACAATACTACTGAAAGAAACAGGCGTCTGACAGTCTCCTGAAGTCCTCAGCACCATAGTAGTAAGTCTCTGCAAGACCCTCATTTGCCAATATTTCCTCTCATCATCCTAATTCTCTGATGTTACATGTTCCTAGAGGGAAAAAAAAAAATGGAGAAAGTGGAGGGAGTATTTCCAGCCTTATGGACAAAAAAGTGACAACGTAAGAGGTGGTGGGTATTGTGGCAAAGAACCTATGCCCTCACTCTAATCTACAGTATTTTCTTGGCAGGACCAAAAGACAGCATAGCTGAGAGTTTTCAGTATGTCTCCTAAAACAGCTCTAAATTTGTATCAAACTTCAACAAGACAAGTCTTCTCTGACATGCTAGTTTTCCTGGCACTAAGAGCAATTAATGTCTGCTAATGGGCATTTTCCAGGCATTTTATTGAGACTGCAATAAAAACATATAGAGAGTATTGCCAGAGCCTAAATTCTCCCTTCATGGTGATATGACACGCGCAAGAGAGAAGGAGAGGCAGAAGGCTACCTCTCTTGCTTGGTAGTCCCAGACAATGACTGTCATAATAAGCAGAAAGTAAAATGAAACAAGTCACACCATTTGTATTCTTAAATTAACCTTCTGTTTCAACACTGCACTTCGAGTGTTCTGTGTGTCTCATCTCACTGTTTGTTGTTAAGACCCCCTTCAAAAAAAATCCACTATTTATTCTGTTTAATTAAGCCCCCAGTGGTGAAAATGTTACGTTATCTAAATATTTGACCTGCAAGACAGCAGCCATGGCATTAACACCCGGAAGGCCATCTTCACCAATCCATGCCTTCCATGGATAGCAGTACGCTCACCATGCAAAAGGTTTGGATGGACACATCAAAAGTTAGCAAGGTGAAAAAAACCCACACAGCTAGAACATCAGCTTGCAATATCCCTGTAAAAAAGTATTTCTTTTCATTGTAAAAGAAAAACATTACAGATGCACAAATATCCTCATTACAGTCAGCAATGGGAAAGAATGTAGAAGCAGTGTATGTCACTCAAAGCTCAGGAGTTCAAAGTTATGTAGTAAAACACTTCTGTAGTTGGCAGCACAGTAACAGAAACAGGGTTGTCAGAGCTGAAACTAATATCTTCAAGAGCCTTTTAGGAGAGGTCAATGAAAAAGGAAAAAAGCAAAAAGCACACTTCTATTTCTGGAGGAAATCATCCATCATTTGCACTGCAAAATTCTTAGGTAATCTTTTCAGAAAGACCCAGACACAGCTGTGTTTATGCTTTCAGATACATACTTCTATTTATCTGAATATAACAGCAGTAGGTAATTTTACAAATTAATTAATTAAATGTGTTCTGTAGGAGTCTGCTGTATCATGATACATTTTTATACCCTTGGTAGAAAGAAAACAATGCAGACATTAGTATAAACCCTTGCTTATTATTCATAGTACTCTCTTCTCTGGATTCCTAGGTAACAAGTGCAAAAACACATCAGAAGCATCTTAGTGAAAAGAATTTCTAATGCATCCTAAGTCTAAACATTACCATCATTTTGAGAGACATTTTCAAATGTCAGAGAGCAAATTACATTTGATGTCAAGCCAAAGCATTTCAGTGTGGAAGCATCACTTTAGGCTTCTATTAATAGAACAATCTATTTTAAGAAAGAAACATTACTTGTATTTCACATGATCTCCCTTGGAGTTTCAGGAATTCAGCTTGAATTTCTCATCACCTTTTCAATCTAGCTCTTTTAGATTTATAGTTTTCCAATGACCTATATGGCCATAGAGTGTGCTCTTGATTTCAATTAGATAACTTCATTATTTGCTGATGTTTCCATTCATGATCTCTTATAGTACTTCTAAATGTTTAGGGTTAAGCAAATTCCAATCTGTTATCTTATAATTAAACATTAATTCAAACACAAATTATTGTTCATCTCAAACCATAGCATCATTGCTTCTGGCTTTCACTGACAAGTCTGTATGAGTTAAAATGTTTACTAGCCAAGATTTAGAGATGGCAACGTATTTAGTATCATGCTCATCTGAAGTATCTTTTAACCTTGAAAAGCATCCAAAGCTTTTCATATTTTATGCCTTAAAACATTTAGGCCATGTTTTCAGAATGAAAGAAGATCTTTTCAAAGAGATTACTGAGAATATTAAGTGATTGCTTGTAGCTGCAAGTTCTACTTACAAAAATAATCCTCCCTTACTTCCAGAGCATTCTGCAGCAACAGTAGTAGCCAAGGATTAATTTCTTTCAGCTGCCTGAGAATTTTAGCACCTCCATGACTCTTAGTGAAAAAAAGAGATAGGTTAGCTTAAACTGTTCCTTGCAAATACTTGAGACAGGATGGATACCTTGAGAGAAATTCATCTTCTCTCTCAATTGTCTCTACAAAGAATCTAGATGATTAACTTAGATCAAACATCTAGAGGGTTTATAAATGGTTCGGATCTGATCAGGGATATGCCACCCAAGTGGCTTCCTCTTCTATGATAACAGTAAAGCCCACAGGTCTCCAAGGTAATTAAACCGTGGAGAGAGGTTAATGTAAATTAACACCACTAGCAGTTATCCAGAGCCACTCAAACAATGATGACAGTTAGAATAAAAATGTTATGAAGAGAGACTTCGAGTATAACAAGCAACATTCAGGACCTACAAGCATAATTTTGTCCAGTTGACCAATGTCGTTTGGATGCAGGACACTGTGCCCTGACATGGACTATAAAGTTTGAATTTCTGATAATTAATTAAACAGGATTTGCAAATTTATGTATTCACCTCAGATTTACAGTGCTGGAATACCCATTCTCCCACGGCCCCTTCACTCTTTTCGCTTCCTTAGGTTAAATGGCCAGTTATTACAGCAATGTCAGATCAGTGTACTTTTGTCATGCCTCTGATTCTGGAGACATGGTGGCTATAAGGCAGAAATCCTGGCACCAGCACAGCCCTATCCTGGGCTCATTTTTCCTGGGTCCTTCATGTCACAATAGTGCAGGTTGAGCTATTCTTGTAGCTCTTGTTTTTGCCCTTTACCTCAGTTGCGTAAAGAAATTATTTAGGTAGCTTGTTAACAGGCTTTTCAAAAAAAGTATTTAATAACCTGTTCTGTTATGACTTTCTTGCTTTAGGCACATGTATTCATTCTAGGAACTCTTTGTTATTTATTTGACCCATTTTGCCTATAAATATTTATTCACACACCTGCACTGAAAGCTACTCAATTTTGCATTGATGGATTTAATCTTCCAGGACTCTCAACTTAAGGAGGACACTCAAGTTGATTTAAAGGATCTTAGTGTTGATGGTCTTTCTAATTACACTAAACTCAAACTCTTAAGTGACCTTTGGAAATTACTGTTTGTTGTATTTATTTTAGGCATCATCTCAAATGATCAACGGCAAGTATTGTGAACATGCAGAAAGCAGATTAGCTTTTTTCAAAGATTTTTCTTCCAGAAAGCTAGAATTACATACATATACCTACTTTTCCTAGCTTCTTTGTCTCCAACTAGTAAGTTCTATTTCTTTGACAGAATTGGTGCAACCAGCAATTTATCCAGTGGGAAGAGGCAGGGGGAAGAAAAAATCCTCCCCCCAAATCTTAGTCTGAAAAGTACCCTGCAATCTATAAAAATAAGAACGTTAAGGTAATAGACAGAAATAAAGTTCCTAGTTCATCTGTAGTTCAGACCTTGGAGTATTAAACACAGCAGCGTACAAAAGGTCTTTTTCTATTGCTGAATAAAGTTACTATGTCTTCTCCTGTCTCCTGTGACACAATAAGAATTAGTTAACTATAGCGCATGTGCAATGAACGTTTAATGCTTTGCTATCCTCCCCTCTGGAAATTAGCTGACCATGCATGTGTTATAAACATTATAAACATTACGAGGTTTCCCTGTTAGACCAAGTAGCATGCATCACAACATTCCCTGTGGCCTCAGTCATTTGTCATCCAGATCTTACACCTTACCAGAGCAGACTATTACTTCATTATGAACTTTCCCATGAAATGAAAGAGAAGGGTGGCTTGCGGGAGGACCATGCATTGAGGGTTTATCTCACTATAGTATTGAGTCCTTGGTAGGGCTGTGCCCAGACTTGGCATAAGCATTTCTATGGCTACTAGTTTAACACAGTCATCATTGTCACCTGATAAAGCCACTGGTCTAATGACTCAAACAGTGACGGTTCAGTAGATGAGTGAGATGCCCAGTAAGAAAGTTGGCAGAAGGAGCAGTGCCTGCCATACAGTTTCTTTAAATTCATGCAACCACATATAACGGAAGTCTAGTAATGGTTTTAAGGCTTCTCAGAGTTTTATTTGATCAATTATTCATTCTACTACAAAATAGACTTCTGACCATGGGAAGAAAACCCAGAGCCCTTGGTGCATGGATGGTCTTCTACAGGTAACAGCATCCAGCACAGTGTGAGGTTTTCTGATCATTTCTGATTGTCTATTATAATACCCTTTAAAGAAAAAATGTTATGAAGCTGCCAGCCAGGAGAAGAATCCCACCAGTACCTGTGAGGGGATTCTGGCAACAGTGAGAGTGACAGATCTATAGGTGGAGGTCTAGCATGATCTGTGGATCCTCTGGCTGCCCAGCATGGAGTACCCTGAAGCATCACTTCAGGAACTTTAATGGAAAACACACCAGCTTTAACTGCAGCCTGTTAAGTTCAGGGACTGGTAAGGTGGGCTTCAGATTACTCAACAGGTGACAAGAACAGGCTGAAAGGCAAATTTGGCAAAGAAAAGAGTCAAGAGAGGAAAGCAGGAGAAGGAAGAAAAAGGAGAAAAAATATTAGGAATATTGTGTTTGGGGGGGAGGATGAGCAGTTGACATTTTCGGGGAAGGATACAATTGTGTTTTTACCCCACTTATTTTTACCAGAGAAACAGTTATACAGCATCATCTCCATTTAAAACAAATGCAGTTATCTTCTTGAATCCAGAAGCAATTACTGCTGAGTTGGAACTAGTTCAGACTTAACTCCCTTCCTCTGCCATCTCAGGCTCCCATTTGTTTGCGGGCTGTTAATGATAGCTGTGATATTACTGGATTTTACTGCTTGCTGATTACTAAGTCACTATGAAGAACTCAAGAAGTCAATAAATTGAATCAACTTGCATTCCTCAAAATGTCCTCTGATCTCTTTGAGACCCTTAAAATCCTAAAAAGTGGTCTTCAAAGAAAAAGCACTTCTGTTACTGCTCAATTGATATGAACCATACTATTTGACCAAGATCTTAAAAATTATTAATACACCGAGGATAAGCCCAATATGCCATCCTCATTAGGCAATATTACCTCCTGACCTCAATAGCATTCACAAGTTGATTAACTATGAGGATTTAAAAATAAAAGATACTTTGAGTATCTTCATCCTCTGAAAGATACAGTTGCTCTGGATACTTTTATTTATAGGCTACTTAGAGTAAAATCTCTTTCACTTATTTTTAAAAGTTTATTAAAGCTAATTTTGAGCCTCTAGTGCATTTATATAGCCTGCTTATGACCTGGCAACACCTGCAGAGCACTAGTATAATGATAAGTGTTTAAATTAAAAAAAATCTAAGGTTGGTTCTCTTCAACTTTGTTGCATTTACGTTCCTGTCTTCAGCTAAAGACTTTTTTTCCCTATTCAGCTAATTCCTGAATCATTGATTCAGTTTTCACTTTGATGAGACTCTCATGTGGCTCAGTAGGACTTGTTAAGTAATGGTCCCGACCTGGGTGAAGTCTCTATGGAGTTATCAAGCTTGCTTGTGCAGGGTGAAGAACCTACTGTAATCACTTTAGGAAACCATTTATACTACACTGTGTTCACAAAGCCTGCAATGTTTCAAAGCGGTATTAGAAGGCTGAGAATTGTAAGAGAAAAAACATTCGAATAAACACCTTCTTATCCAACTTAAGTTACAGTAAGTATATAGTTTTGTTAAAATCTTACAGTGGGTTTGATATTTGGACCTGAGAAATAAAAACAATAAAGAACATTTGGACTTTACCTCTGTTAAGTCATATAAGAGCATTTCATGTCTGTCATGGCATTCGTGACCCACCTAGTTAATCATTCAAATTGCTATGACTAAGTCAACACTGGTAGGCCAAGCACCACTGAACTCCCACATCCAGGTGCATGTACAGGTCCTTTTCTTCTGACTCCATATTGAGGCAGGACTCAAGTGCAAATCAGTTCTCAGCCCCTTGGTCTTGGCTTCTGCAGGACTGGGCCAATGTAATCGAACTGGAGAGGAGCCAGAAAATTATCTGAAGAAATCCTTGATTTGGACAATCAAGGTATTTCTGCCACTCCTTCTACGTACAGCCAATATTCAGCTGTAGAGGGCACTAGGTCTTCAGAGAAAGGTGTAAAATAATCTGTTCTGAACAGTCATATGCCTGGCAGATTTCTCCTCTACTAGAGACACACGCACTCACATACACAAGCAGTCTTTAAATGTGAACCTGAGAACAGAAATGCATCTAGTCTTACATTTCCTTTGCTTAGACCCAGTTAGGTTGAAGCACACTCTCTTTGATAGGCTTCTCTGGTATATTTTTAGGGCACAAACACCTTCTGTTGTCCCTTGATGGAAATGAGTCTGTGCAACCATGAGGTCTTCAGGCCATCGGGACAACAGCTAGTTCCCCACCTTCCTCAGTACTCTCTCTCCTTCTATATTGGTCAGTAGTTTAATTATAGTTTTTCACCTCCATCCTCACTCTAGGTTTACAATTCACTCTTCTGGGATGTACAATTGCTAAAAGGAGACAGAGTCACAGAACTAAAAGACTGTGTCCCTTGAAAATCAGCAGAGAAAAATAAATGCTTGTAGGGTGTAACTGGTGTTATCCTAAATTTCTTGTCTATGTTTGATCAAATGATGCCTAATCCCAGAAATACCTACTTCTCTACCGTTTAATAGTGCTACTAATTCAGAGGTAGCTTTCAGAAGTTAAATAAGACAAAATCTAACTGAAGTTCTCCATACCAATTAGTCCCCAGATTTATTGCTGTAGCTAAAAGGGAACTCTAGAGAAAGTGAAAGCAAGACACATAATTTCCCAAATAATTCTTGAGCACAGGGTCTTCAGAGGTCCTCCAAGATGTCTGTTGTTCATATTCTTCTCCTCTCCAGAGAGGCATCTAGCTGTTGTTTCTATAAATTAGGCCATTTCTTGTTCAGGTAATTGCCTTCCTCCTTACCTAGTCAGCCTGATAAATTGGATTTTTCTTTCACATGACATGTTCCTCTCTCCTATCCTAATCCCACGATCAGCAGTTCCTTCATCATTTCATGACTTTTGCATCTAGAATACTGTCTTCTCTCTTCTGCTTCTGGGAAATTCCATTATTTTCAGCTTCAGCCTTATTCGGAGAAGGAAAACTCCAGTACTCCTTCCCATGTCTCTACTCTGTTCTCATGTGAACAGGAGCTCCACTTGTTAAAAGACTTCCATTAGGAACATAGTTTCAATTTAAATCAAGTAGTGAATATGCCTCTATCTTCAGTTGTTCAACAATGTAAACAGATGAGTCTTGACAGATACTATTAAATACGCCACACAGATTAACTCCCATGTAATCCACAGACCACAGTGGAATATGTTGCACATTTTTCTCTCCCCAAGTGTTAACAGATGGTTTACATGAAGATGTTGCCACAGGATTCAAGTCTACAACCACCTGTCTGAACCTCTTATTCTTTAGAATTATATTTGGACATGATCATGATAAGTAAAAGAAAGTGATTTTCAAAAACACACATTCCTGCAGACTGAACATTTTGAGTGAAAGAGCTGAAGTTGGTTTCTTCGCTGGGAAGGGGTAATTTGATCAATACCTTTTCAGAAGCATAGACAGCAACAGAGTTGCGATCAATTGGAATTATCTTTACATGACCTGGAGAAGATTTCTAAACAAAAGAACCAAGTTCCAGACTACAACACTTCCATCCGCAGGGCAGAGTGTTCTGCTGCACAAGACCAAAGCAAGAGCTGAAACAATAAAACACCCTCTCCACAGTTCCATCTCACTCTTTCTGACTCAGAAGAGTCTCGAGGAAAAATGAATATGGGTCAAACTACTAGTCAAATTTTGATTACAAGTTTTATTCGACACTGAATGCTACAGCAAAGATGTAATAAATCATCTGAAAGAGATGAAGTTCCTAGAGCCATCATGCTGAAGCATATTAAGTTAGATGTGATTCTGACAAATGTTTGACAGCGCATGTCAACTTATTCTAACATTAGATTCTCCAACCTGATATATTTCCTTAGGTCTAGTTTCTTGAAAGCAAATTGTGGATGGGAATACAGGTTTCTTTCATACAATCCTGAAACAACATAGTATATAATATATCTGGAAAGAAAAAAACAAACAAACAAACAAACAAACAAACAAACAAAAACACCCACACAACTAAATACTGGGGATTTCTGCCGCTGAACACCTACCGCAAAACCAGAAATGAATTATAGCTTTAGGTTACCTCCACTGTTGGAAGCAAATCCTAACACCATGATAGTTCTCTAAATAGTTAAACTCCTTCAGCTCTCACTCCCATGTTCAAGCATAATAATAAGGATGCATTTGTTTACTGCCTCTTTTAATCCACATCATTGGTGTTCTCAGGATGAAGGTCTTACATCCTGCTGCTTAACAGACAGCTCCTCCTATGTCATACTATAACATAAAATGGTTCAGCCTCCACACACGACTAGAAAACACAATATAGATTACTGTACCACAACAAACTATAAGGATTATTGAAATAAAATCTATCACTAAGAAAAGGATACAGTGAAATATTAATCCAAACTAAAGCAAGCTCTAACGAGTGTTATCAGACCAGTCCTTCAGCTAAATACCCAATCTTTGTGTATTGTTGTACTATAGACATTGATCAATGAATTATGGCCAAATGCTAGACTTTAGATTTAATTTGATTCTCTTTATCACTATTGAGCTAACAGATGGAGGGAAAAAAAAGGAAGAAGCATTAGGCTAACTCTAGAGTACTTATGGATATAGAACACTCAAATAGTTCCTCTGTGAAAACATATATACCTCTTTATCTACAAATACTGTTGCGCTTGTTCCTCCACTATTGACAGATTATGATGATCTGCACTGTAATCTGACTTGGTTTGAACAGCCTCACCACAATTGTACCCATCCTACATCCACTGTGTCAATCACCTTCTTATTTATGAGATAACGCATGCTACCTTCTACACAACAACGTAAGGAAATAAAACAGATAACTGTCCTGGTCTAAACATAAAATGTACAAGATGCTATAAGGTATTTTATGATTAAAATCTTGGTGCAGGCAAAACATCATAACAACCCTTCTGGATAATAACAGGTCATTATTCATCCAAATAAGAATGATAAATAGATATTACTGGAAAATACTGATGGTAGGCTCAAATTTCTTTCCAGGACAGGTAATATACTATGTTTTATAGAATGACAGTGAAGAAAGATTTAAGAAAATAGCAAAGCATCTTACTAGGCTAACTGTAGAGCCTATTAGAGACCTCTATTCTCCCATATCCCAGTCTGTTGTTTTCCAAGACAGTGCGGTAAAGTAGCAAGACAGACTTATGGCTCAGCTCCAGCGGCAAAATCAATCAAACTCTGTTAGGAAGCAATCTGGAAGTATGACCCTAGCACATACATTAGAATTGTTTTAAATGTTTTCCTCAGGGTTGAAAAAGGCAAGGCATAAAGGAAATCTATTCCTGTCTCAAATATTATTTTTCTAGTTTCTTAGCTGGATATAGTTTTCAACAGCCAGACTAAATTTTACATTAGCATTTGGTTTAGGTTATTAATTCAGGAACATATTTTAAAGGAAGTATTAACTGTGCAGGCTATTTCTAGGTGAAAGAATGCTTTCAAACAGCTTTTGTCATGAAGAAAAAAACTGAAGTGATATTTTGTAAGACCACAAGCTGTAGGCAGTTAGCTCTTAATATATGCTGTTCCTCTGGGAATTCAGGGGCTAAGGAGGAGAGGTAGAGAATCTGAAATAATTTAGGTCTTTTGCCTGAAGAGAGCTGCTGAGCAGGGAGGTCGCTCACAACTTTTCACTGAATGTTTAAGAAGACACATTAGTATTCTGTTCTGTTGGTGGTATTATTATACACGATGGGACTTCCCGTCTCAGCACATAGTATTATTACTATTTATATGGTCATACTGTAACACTTAACTGAATAATACATATTCATATTCTGACAGAATATGCTAGGAATTACAACAGTTTATGCATAGCCTGCAATTCTTGGCAATACAGAGAAGAACACATTCTGGCAAGAGAGTGCTCTCTTCCAGTTTCATTTTTATTAGTAAAGATCATAAAAAATCCTGCTCATTAAAATCTGAATAACTTCCACTGGTAGTGCACATTTCTGAAAGTGTTTTTCTACAGCTGGTTGCAAGATAGATCTGCTGGCTAACTAGAGCTCTAATAGGACATTATGAAATCCACAATGCAGCATGAAGACAGTTGCACAATCAGAGCAACAATTAGCAACTCCACTAAAAAATGGTAAGGGTTTAAGCACAACTGAGTAGCATGTAATAAACAAAAGAAGCAATCATTGTCAGTGTGAGGTCCTGAATGAAACTTTTATACATTATATTATTGCTTTCATTGCAAGGAGGACAAGAATAGATCCATTATAAAGGCAGCACCATATAAAATGAGACCATAAATCACAGGTGCTAGAAATGCCATCATTAACTGTAGCACAAGACTCCAGTGTGTATTACCATGCCTTAGTTCTCAGTGTTGCTCCCGCACTCCTCAAGCCCAGGCAGACATATGATAGATGTCACATCTAAGGGGTCTGTGGCACCTCTATGTCAGCCACAAGTCCACTGATAGACCTTACTTGTCCTGATCAACCTCACCTGGGAGCCTCCACCCACAACCTCTGCCTGCGAGCCCAGGGACTTGATTTCAGCCCATGCCAGGGCCGTCAGTCCCTGCTCCAACAACCCTGCAGGAGTGCCGATCTCCAGCTGTATTGCAGTGCTACCTCTGCCTGGTCACAGATCTCCGTGATCCTGACCCTGACTTGCAGGCTGACATGCCCACCTGGCCTGGGCGCAGCCCCGTCACCACTGACGTTTCAGGCAATCACCTAGTTTCAAGTTTGTTACCTTAGGCCAGTCCAGCTACCTCAGTCATGCAGATGGCCCAGGGAGTTAAAGGCTGATGCTTACAGGGATGATTTGTCAGACTGTTACAGGACCTCTCCGGGTAAGACCTTCCTACAGTTCTAGAAATTTCCCTCAAGCAGCTCCTGTTGTGTCTAGTCTGAGCAATTTGGATAATTAAATACATTGATTAACATCCTAGGTGGAAAATCTGGCCTTTTCCTCAAAAGATTCCTTTAAGTAGTTCATGCTGCAAGATAGATTACATTGTAAACAGATAAGACATTTGCAAACAGTCATTGGAAAGTGTGTTTTGTATGTAGTTGAGACAACCAACAGCAATGAATTATGCATGTGCTAGGTGGTCACTGAGGTCCACAGCTAGAGCTGAGCAGAGCAGTGTGGCTCAGGGAGTCTCCTCCGATCCAGATGAAGACCCTGCTGCAAGGACCTGCAATAGAGCCTTCCGTCACCATCCAGACAGTGACTAATGGTCCTGTTCAATAGATTTGATTCCCCATGAGATCCTTACTCTGTATTAAGATCCCAATAATTTAGTTTGTCTTTCTGAAAAACACTGTCCATGACTCTCTCTGCAACAACTGCATGAAGAATCAGGTAAGTATTGATCTAGAATTGCACAGTGGAGCAACATTGATTTGTGTAGATCTAGCAGCACTTCCATATATTCTCTAGTTTGCTATGCTGGCCTCTCCAGTACTTTGGCTATTTCAGTTAGTTCAGACAAAATGTGTGAAAGTAGATATAAATTAAAATTTCTGTCCTGTTACCAAGGTATAGGACACAAGAAACATGAAGTGTGACACCTCCAGCCCTGTTTGTAGCAAAATTTCAGGCAGCTCTGATTCACTGGTATCTACCTCCACACACAAAAAACAAACAAACAAAAAAAAATCAAAATGTTGTACGATGTTATATTTAGCTGTAAACTCTCCACAATTTCAACTTAAAACAGCAATGGAAAATTCAAAGTTCTGCTTATACAGAATCTGTCAGTTAAACCCCATTGCTCACACTTAATGATAAGATATAATGCGTATTTTTTTAAGTCTTTTTTATTTGTGTTAAAGGACCACTACTGGCCTCAGATGTGGGGGAAACAAACTGGTATTTTTATACTACATTGAAGATCTTTACACTAAAAATCCTTACAAATCAACATTAAATTGGAAACTTCATTCATTATCTATTATTGTGATTTAGATATAACTATATTGCAAAGTCCCAAAAGAAGTACTAAAGAAATCACAATATCTAAAACCTTACTGAAGGAGTATGAACATTCTTAAGAATCTGTCAAGTCTCTAATAAAATGTAGGTTTTCCTGGAAGCAGAATAAAGATTTTGTTCAAAGTACTTCTATGAGCAGATGACTGTAGACCTACTTTAATAAATAAGATAGGCTGAAGGATTAAAAACAAATACCATGTTTTTCAACAAACTGAAGTTAAAAGACCCTTTTTACATCATACTGCACATTATTACATTGTAAATCTAGAAATAAATAATGGAGCTGTACAAGTAAGCACTGGGGAACAGAAAATTGATTGAATGCATTATTGTAAGTAATTTGGTGATTCCGTGATTGGTTTTGTCACCTGGAATGATGGAATTGGGTAATAAATTTAGTCCTATGTTGTGGCTTGTGACAACATATAATCCCTTAACAAGCTCCCTCTTTAAACCCACTTACTTCTCCTTTGAGAAGACCATTTTGGTTTCACTATTCTGACAGTTAGAAATATTATTTGCAGTCCGCAATGAATCAGGGCATATGTATAACTGAATATTTGTATTAACCTTGTCCTTTGAACTTCTTCATCCCTGGTGTTTAGCCTCATGAGCATACATAATCAGCACTCAAACATCATTTTACTAAACAAGTCAAACTTGCTTACATTGTTCAGCTGTACTGTTCTGGTGGAGTTGCACTACGTTAAGCCTTCAGAATATAAATCTCCAGATCATCTTCCCTGCCTCTTCAAACGAGGTGGCATAACCATATATCAGCTCATTTTCTCTCCCAATTCTGTCAATGTTATATTAAAGCATTCTTCTGCTGCAGGGTTTTTGACAGAAACAGTTTAGGTATCACGTAAGTGTCCTACATACAGATCTGAACCCAGCTGAACTGCAGCCAAAATGGCTTGTCTAACAACAGCTTTTGTGGTTCTTTTCCCTAGAAGGTAAAATCGCCACCCTCTTTATGCTTTTAGTAGCTCTTCTCTGCATTTCTTCCATCTTCTAGTCATCTTTCTTAAAGATTTTCAGCTGAAGTCTCATCCTGCCTGATGCAGTATTACTAGCCCTACCTGCTGGTGGTAAATTTGCAATTTTATGCACCAGGTAGAGAGTGGTTAGTCTTGACCAGACTGCATGTTTGAACTTCACAGTTACTATTTTTATTCCTTCATTCCTCTCAGCTATTCTTCCTTTGCACAACATTCATATTCAATTGAGGGGGTATTCATTTAGTATTGGGATCATACCACATTGCCAGTGAACAACAGCCCCAGATGTCCATATTCTGTTTGAACTTGGCAGCTAAAGTACAAGGAGTTTTAACGTTCTTTGGAAAGTGTTTTACCTTTTGAATTACTTTATCCTCAGATCGTTTTGATAAATGGGCTGGCTTTTCAGTGATTAATCCATTTTCCATTCTTAGGCTCTTTGCTGACTCCCAATTCCATTTTACCTAGTTCTGTAGTCCTCTCCTTCATTATCTCTTTCACCTCCATCCCACTCCTCTTTTTGCTTAGGATAGAGGCGTTTTAGAACTTTGAAGCCTCATTAGAAGAAGAACTACAAGCCTAATTAACATTAAATTTCTTGAGCCATGGAATCAAACTGACTTCATTAAATAATTCTCTTAAATTTCTCAAAATTTCATTTTTAAAATAAATAAACTGGAAGGAAAATCAAAACAGGTCTGAAGTGAAAGTTAAGTTGAACTGATGTGCGACCTTTTAATCTAACAGGGTTATTTTTTAAAATATTTTTTTCAGTACTTACAAAACCAAACATTACAGTTTTTTGGCCCAGTAATTAGTAAAGAAGTCAGACTGCTATCACATCCAGGAATAACTGAACTTTATGCTGACCTTCACACATTAGCTGAGAAAATTACAAGCCCAAAAGTGACCAGACTTTTTCAGTAAAAAAGTAAAGTTCTTTTAAGCTAACAACTTAATTATGCAGCAGAGACAGCAAGGGTAAAGAGCCATATCAGATTTGACGTGCTACACTGTAAGAAGATGGTGTAAAAGATGGTTAACTAAAGACAGAATGAAAATAAGCGTCTAAAAAGAAAGTAAATCTTTAAAACCAAAAGTAATTATTATTTCAAAGAACATTAATAGTAAAATAACTTATACAGGCAGAAATCTTACCTAATTTATCTAAATCAGCAACTGAGTTTCAAGAAAGCAATCATATATGATTGTACCACCTTCTCTTTACATAAAGGAAAAACAATATTAAACAATAATCGGGCACTCACGTTGTTTCTTCAAGAAATTGCCTATATTATTTTATACCAAATACTATATTTAAACTTACTGAAAAGTTCTCAATAAGTTTTCCTTCACAGTTATGAAAAACCTTAACTTCACTCACTGATAGCATTCCTAGAAAAATTTCTCACATCATTATTCTGAAAATCTCTATTCATAATAAAACCCAGCCTTAGGAATATATAGGATATTCTATATATCCTATATAGAGATTTCCTTCAAAAAGAAAACAAAAGAAAAAAATCAAAATCTCAAAATCCAACTCTACACAAAAGTAAATGGGAATTCAAACCAAGTCTGTTCCATCCCTAACATGAATTTGTTACTAAGCTACCCCATAGCCAACCAACAAAGCTATTGCAACACGATCTATCTTCCCCGAATAGAACATAACAACCAGCACTTGTGTTCTAGACAATTATTATCTCTCACTTCTGTAAAATGTCTGTTTTCACAAGCTCTGGAGTTGTTGGATGCTGTTCTGAAAAGATTCATGCCAGTCAGCATGCCTCCCACTGAAAGTTGGGGAGATTTTGTTGTAAAAATCCTGGAATAACTAGTGGAACGAGCATATTTGAATCATTGCCAGCATTAGGACTGGAAAGTTTCACATATCGCTCAAGTCTCCAATTTAATGAGCAGTTTTCTCAATAAACTGTCCCAGGTCTATGACAGTTCTATTTGTTGTCGCAGAAGGAAACCCCCCTCATATATTTTCTTTTGTCTTTATTGCTTGCCTCAGCTTGTGTTTTGAGCGCTTCTCCTCCTGTGCTTCCAATATATCCATCTCTTACTCCATTCTTAGTTTCTTCTTCAACTTTGTCGTCATGGTCATGTATTTCCATACATTACACTCCCAGTCCAAAAATCTGTCTCTTATATCCTCTTCTTTTGTAGACAGCTGCAAATATTTGAGTGGTGGCCAAAACTTTTACTCCATTTTCATCCTACCCTATAAACCGCAGCAGCATTTCGGTTGTACTTTAGTCCTCCATCCTCTCTTTTGCAGGGAAAAAAAAAAAAAAAACACCTTTGTGGAAAACAGAAAGTTTTCATCACGTACAAGTACCAGTATGTCCCTCAGTTTTGGCATCCAAAAATTTAAGACAGTCTTTTTCAAACAAAGCACCCAAAATAAATTCCTTCATCTGCTGACTTCTCTTATTTCGGCTTCCTAGTTTAAGACAATTTTTTTCCTACTAGCAAAAGTAACTTAGCACCATAATATTCCAAGGAATCTTACACAGATTCCTGCTAGCATGCTGAGGATCAAAATGCCCTGTTTATTTCAGATTAGGATATAAAGGATCCCATCAGGGCCCTATTTATTAGGATCAGATATTGAAAATGTATACTGCTGAACAGATTAATTTAGGGAGAATAAAGGTTTGGCAGCCAATGGATCAACCTGTTTAGCTGCCAAAATACACAATATCCTAATCTGTTGACATGTAATGTATTAAAATACCCATAAATATTCTACTTTTCTACAGAAAAGCATTTCCACAACACTTTATCTGGGTTTTCCAGACAGCAATACAGGAAAAAGCAACTAGTGTGTAGACTATGTCCTTGGGAGAGCCCTGTTGCCTGCACAGTACCAGGCGCTAGTGCTTTAGGATTCCACGATTTTTCAAGGATGTGCTAGATTGGTCACTTGGGTAAATATAGAGGAAACAAGTTTGTCATAACTCTACTCTGTTGTCTCTACTCACCTATATGGAAAGGCAAGAAAAAGTAGAGAAAAGAGCAATGAACTGATCAAAATTGTGTAATGAGCCTAGAATACAATCAAAATGGTCTAGGTCCCTTCCCAATGCTCTCTTCTCAATTCCACTTCACAATTTAGTATCATAAATTTTGAACTAAACTGAAACATTCTTACAGTTCCTCTGCACTCAGGTCAAGATTATAGTGAAGAGCTTTCAGAAATTAGTACGTGGCTTTGCAAATCATCAAAGTAAAAATACTACAGTTTTAGCCAATTTATGTTAGATATTTCATGACAGTTTCATATTTTATGAAGTACCTCTCTGTTTTTGGAACTCTGATGAACATGAGCCAATATTACTATATTAAAGGATGTCTAATTAAGTTGTTAAAATATTATGACTATAATTGTAAGCTAACCTGCAAACTTTAGAATCTGTTTAGATGAGAGTCTGAGAGTCAAGTCTCAGAAATCCACTAAAAAAAAATAAAATTCAGCTTTCAATATCTTATATCCTGTTATCTACCCAACTTGTTCCTATCCTGATGATTTAATGAAATTGCTTTTGTATAGTTCATAACAATATTTGTTAGACTTGCAGATTTTTCTAAAGTCACAGAAGAAGAAAGACCAATTTTTCCACAAAAAGATGGATAAGGCAAATGTAAAAGAAGTTGCTTTAAGAAAAGTAAAGTAATATTAAGCAAGAACAGACTACAGCAATAGAAACTGCAAAAATGAAATACAGCTGGGAAAAATCTGCATAAATTAGCTGAACATATCTTTAAAATAATACCAGTAGACTTTCAGTGAGTTTTAAAAGCCTCTCTTTCAGCTGGTTTCAAGAATTTTAGATACAGTCTAGATGGATTTGTCAGCCTTTCATGCTACTCTTGTACATTCAAAACCCCCATCATTATGTCCTACCCTTAAATTAATCTACTGTCTTTTTAAAAATTCCTTCCATCATTGCATGGTGATGAGAGTCAGATCTCCATGAATTATCAAGGGTTACTTAGGATAGTCATGTGCAGGACAACGAAATAGGACCCAAGTTTGCCAAATTCAACCATTTTTATTTGAATGGTATGCTATTCAACATTCCTTATTAACAAAAATTGGTACTCTGGTATAGTATTGGCTTGAATGTCACAACTGACATTGTAGAAATACATTCGTTGTCCTAGCTTGATCCTAAGATCTTTAGAAAGCTATTCACATTTGGCAGTTAAACCCTAAGGACTTTGTCAATTAGGTCCCTTTTGCCACAACCTTTCTGAAGATGAGGTACCATAAAAAACCCACCCTATATTTAGTGGAAAATTCAGCTTATAGAGGAGCAGAAAGGACAAGGATCATTAACAGCTTCTAACAAGCAAAATGAAGTTTTGAGCTTATGTTGGGTTATTATTTCTGGTTACTTTTAACAAAATTATGACTTTCACAGTTTAACAGAATGCAGTGACAAAACTTCATACAGAAGCCAACTAAATTTGGCAAATGCATATACCTAAATAAAAATGCTAAGAGTTGGTAGGAAAGAGTATAAGACATCAATTTATTAAACATTCTTTGTATAATTTATTTATAAAACTAAACCCATGGTACTTGTGGGCAAACTGCTCTAAGAAACTGTAGGAAGTATAAGAACACTAACATCACACACTGCTGTGAATTCAACACAAGAGAAATGTAATTAACAGGAACCATTTCCTACTTTCTTGACTATACTACCATTAAGAGTGAAAAAAGTAAATGCTAAATGGATGTAAGAGTCACTTCCAAATCAGAACGCTTTCTTTTTGCACAGGTGCAAATAAAACATTATCTGAAAGAGAAAGTCAAATAAGAATCAATTCCAATAAATTGCTAGGTGAATAACAAGAATTCAGAACAAGCTGAGCAATCATCTCTCTTGCCCTCCTACTTTCTCTGATTGTTTACTGAATTAATTTCCCAGTCTTCCCATGAGGGCAACTCAGTTTCCTCCAAAGAGGTCTCAAAAGTCCCCAGAACAGGTTTGACTCCATAAAAATAGGTAGGCCTTCCTCACCTCTTTGGAAGCCACTATCAATGTTTGAAAAACAGTTTAGCAATGCAAAAATTAAAACAGAGGTTTTGTGTATTTTTTATTTTTGTCCTACCATATAATACTTTGCACTGTTCTGTTGAATTCAAGAGAAAAATCACGTGGTGATTTCTGGCAAGAAATCTTTCATGAGATATCTCATCATCTCATGATATATTAGTTACAACATACGGTCATAGCTTTAACCTACAGCAGGCCTTTACAAATAAGAACATTTGTAACGATGAGTAATGAGCTGTTTGCTATAGAGAAGGTACAGTTCGACGATTACTTTTTTCAGCTCCTTAGCACAATATAATCATATTGCCGAGTTGAAGCCCCCTTGATCTGGGAATACCCCATATTTCTGAGCAGTTTAGAAATATAGCATATCAGAAATACAGTTTAGATATATAGCAGCATAGTATATAGTTTAGAAATATAGCATTTCTGAGCAGCTGGAATGAGGAAGAAAATGCGAAATGGGAGACTGTCACATACCTACTACCTGCAAGGTACATAATAAGTGACAAAGAATGCTGGGGTCTTTTCCCTCAATATCCCCAGTTTGGTTTGGTTTGGGAAGGATCTTAAGGCAGCCTGTTGTCATGAAACTCTTTTTCTGAACCCTAGTGTACACACCTCTAAAACATGAAGAATAAGTTTATAATCTCATGGAGGATTGCTGTGAACCTTAATTAACATATATATATGGCTGCACTTTTTTTAATTAAAAGTGGAAAGAAATTGAGAAGTACATATCCACACTGTCCTGCCCATGAATCAGTTTCAGGTTGCCCAAGGTACTTCACAACACTTAATGAGTTTGTCAAGGAGTCTGTGGACTGTATCTTGCCCTAGTTTGCTGGTATCAAACACACCTTTAGGACATTTTGCTGACACTTTTTTGATGATCACGAAGCCATAATTAACACCCAAAATGAAGCACTGAATTGCCTAATCAGACTAAATACAAGCGTGTGCATTTGCACTTTGCTCAACTATAATAACACTTTGTGAAAGCTGGAATAGCTCTGTGATTAATATGGCCAATCTATTAATAAAAGCTAAACTTTAGGAAATAAAAAACAACTTATTTTTTAAGGAAGCAAAAAAATTATTGCAAAAGGAAAAAGCAGCTCTCTATGTTTAAACATCAGCAGTGTTATTAAACCCCCAACAGCTGTTGCCAGCTTTAATCCCATGGAGACAAATTGATGGTATCTGCATTGCTATATGTTTCCGGTGATAAACTGGCAGACCTTGAGAGATAGCCTGCTGTAGCAGAACTCACACGTATGTGGAATAAGTTCTGCAGATATTAGGATTTCTTTGGCTTCAAGCGGTTGCCTTGGACACAAAGAAACACAGACTTAAAAATAGAGCAGTCTCTACATGTGGATTAGATAGTCAGCATTCTTTGAGCCAGCTAAATGAAGATAAATCAAAGCTCAGAAAGGCTGAGAAGAAGCTTCCTTGCTGTTTTGTCTGATTGCTAAATTAAATCAATTGGGGTTGAGAGAATATTGCAATTATGGGTAGCTACACCAGTATTTCCCCAACGGGAAAGTATTCTTTTATCTATAGATTAGTTCAACCAATAAGGGTATTGTACAGTTAACATTTCATTTTTGCGACAGTCAACTTATCAAGCAAGTTCAGTTACTGTATTAGGAGGCCATTGAAAAGAAAATTCTGAATAATCTCTATTGAGAGAGATTTTGACAGCCTGTCATGCAGCTCTCTCCCACTCTTCTTCCCAAACTTCAAATTAAGTTTTAAAGGATATCAATTAAAACGTGTATCCTTCCATGACAGTAATCAGCCACTGTCGTAAACATCAAGAAAGAAAGAGGTACATTTTTTGCCCCTCTATATAGAGTCCAAAAGAGATGAACGAGTTACGAGGCCCCATATCTGGTCTTCAGGTCTTGGTAAGTCTTACCCTGTAATAACTAACCACACATTGCTAGGTTAAAACTATGCCACAGAATTCATCACATATTTGTCTGACAGAAGGATAGTCAATTTTCATAATAAGAATGTGTCCTTGATCTATTATGTAGTTCCTAAAGAATGTCAGTCTTGCTTAGATTAAAGGAATAGTTAAACCCTGATTAACAGCAAGGTGAATAACCTAAAGGGAAAAAAAGAATGCTAAGAGGTACCATCAGATACAAATGCTATGTGAATGGGTTTCACATAATATGCTTATAGCCAAGTTGGTGAGATAAAGACTCAATAAACAGACTGTAAAGTGGATGGAAAATTAGCTAGACCACTCGGCTCACATGGATGTCATCAGTGGTACAAAGTTCAGCTGGCAGTCAGTTACTAGTGTCATCCTTCAGGAATCAATAGCTCAATCGAATATTCTTTCACATCTTCATTAATGACTTCAGTGATAGGACATGTGGCGTTCTCAGAAAGTATGCATCATACTGAGGGGGGTGATTAAAATGCTGAAGGATTGGGTTGCTATTCAGAAATACCTTGACAAGCTGGAGAAGTGAACTGACAGAAAACTCATGAAACTCAACACAGACAAATGTAAAGTTCTGCATCTGGGATGAAATAACTCCATTCAACAGGACAGGCTGGGTGCTGATGGGCTAGAAAATAGCATTGCAGGAAAAGATTTGAGGACTCTGGTGGACAAGTTGACCGTGAATCAGTGGTATGCTGCTGTGGAGACTAGGGCCAACCACACACTGAGCTGCATTAACAAGAGCATAGCCAGTGCATTGAAGGACATGATTGATTCTCTCTGTTTAGCACTTGAGAGACTACATCTGGAGTATTGTGCCAGTTGGGGGCTACTCAGTATAAGACATTGATATACTAGAGCAAGTCCAGCAGGGGACCACCAAGATCGCCAGGAGACTGGAAAACATGACTTATGAAGAAAGATTAAGAGAACTAGATTTGTTCAGCCTAAAGTGAAGGCTAAGGGCAGCTCCTCAGCTACCTTAATGGGAGGGTATATAAAGAAGAGGGAGCCATACTCTTAGAGGCAGAGACAGGACAAGAGGCAATGGACACAAGACAGAACACAGGAATTTCCAGTTAGATATACATTACATTTTCTTAAACCATGGCAGTGGTCAATCCTATTGGAACAGGCTGCCCAGAGAGGCTCTGGGAATCTCCTTTCTTGCAGATGCTCAAAACTGCACTGGCTGAGCAACCTGATCTAGCTGAACCTGCTTTGAGTGGAGGGTTTGACTAGATGACTGGATTTCCAGATGATCAGATGACTAGATTTCCAGAAGTCCCTTCCAACCTAAATTACTCCATCATTCTAAGCATGAGTGCAGAATTACTTTTTTCCTACTTTTCTCCTATCAGTAACTACATAATCATATTTTTTGCTGGTGAATTAAAAAACAAAACAATACCAACAATTTATTTAACCACCGTTTATTTAACTACCACTTTTTCTCATCCAATGTAAGCCCATGTTTAGCCGATTCAGACATTCCTACCCAATTTAGGATTGAAAGCACAAATTGCATTCATAGTAAGGGCGTGCATAAAAATGCATTCATGCATTGTTTGAATCAAATGTCCAACAAAATGGACAGAGCAGCAAATGATAACAAACAAAATACTGATTCTGACCCTGTAACTGAAACAACGTGTATACTAGACTGGAATACCACCCAGGTGTCCACCTTTGCTGATTCAAGTCAGACTTCTCCTTCTGACTACAGAGAAACTGAGTGTCAAAATTCTCTCTGTTCAAATGTAAAGGAATCATTAGATATACACTCTGAGTTAACCATGATTTTTTAATGTTTCCTGTATTTGGTCTATCGCTTGAAAAGCCCAAAATTAAAAAAATGAAAAACATTGCCTGTGGAAAGGACTGCTCCTTGCTCTTGCAATCATGATTTAGAGATTTCCCTTTAAGAAGAAAGAAATTGAGCAGATAAATATGGGAAAGCTGGATTTCATCACAGTCTTGTTCAACTAGCTCACTGATTAGACAAAATCATCCCCCCTTGATCCCTTTCACATGCCATTTTTGTAATTGCATGTATAATGAATGAGAGGCCTCTGCTGCTAATATTTTTTCTGTGACTACATAAGGATGTCTAAACTTATGAGAATCTTCAATCATACACCTTAAGCAATGCTTTACCACCCAAATTCCTCGGAGCTTGAATTTTTGTTTTGACTGCTTTGGCATTTTCTTAGTCAATCCTGACCCACCTTGTTTTTCACTCCATTTGCACATTGAAAAAATTCAGTAGTTTGTAAAAACATCTATACTTTGGATTGATTAACTTGTGTGAACTTTGGAAAGTTTTAAGATTCATCCATCAATGATTATAACGTATTTACACACATGCAAACGCCATTACATAACATACATTGACATTTGCAAGCTTAAAATGTTACAACTGTAAGAGTTGACATTTATACAAGTATTCCTCAAATTTTTAATTTCAGTACAGACTGTATAATAGGGCTAATAGTAGGCCTTTCATATTAATCATATTTATTAAAGAGCAATTATACAAAGGGTAAAATCCACTATAATTCTGCTGTATGCACTGTTATAAATGTCCCATGTCCTAAAGAACTGGTAGGCATGACAGAACGAGGGCAGAAAGAAGGCACAAAATCTTGCACAGAATGAGTTATGGAAGAGTAGCCAACTGTGCAACAGTTCTGCTGGAAGGGAGAAATCAATGTTATGAAGATGTGGAGTGGTGTATGTTAGGACAGGATAAGCTACAGGGAAAGGAAAGAAAAGGCAGAAAGAGGACTTTTCAGGGGAAATGAGAGTAAGAAATTAAGAAAGAACTGGAGTGGATTTTCCTGTTCCGTACATATCCATACATAAAAAGGACTAGCTTACACCACTTCCTACAGCACCGTGGAATCAGTTCAGTGACATAGGCAATGACTTCGGCTTTTATTGCCCTGCATAAAGAAATAGGGTCTTCAAGCATGGCTTTAAGGTTTTATGCAAATCTGTCTGGTCTGCGATCCAGCTCTCCCACATTTTTACAGTTAGTAATTATTGAGCGATTTCTCTTCCTCTTTAACTAATTTAGCTTTGGTTACTGCCATTACATACTTAATGCTCCCTCTCAGGCACCAAGTTATTCTTTGCCCATAACAGAATTGTCTTATTCTCTTCAGATGAAGAAATCTCAGGCAAAGATTGTATTCCAAGTGTAGCAAGTGCTGCAAAAAGCAAAGGCATTTTCAACTCAGTGTTCACTAACAACAAAGATCTAACCAGTTAATATAAAGCTGCTACAAACAAACAGGATTCTGTGCTCTGTAAAGCAAGTGTCAGGACAGCTACTGTGAATTATACATTAAAGTAACTGCAGCTGTATAATCTTTGTAAGACCATGATATAGAAAGGTCCTTCTGGTCACAAACCAACTGAGACTATCAGAGCATTCAAGGTGCACAAATAACGTTTAGCTTGAAGACACATCTAGCAATCCCACAATAATGGTAACACTCTTTTCTTTATAGGACATCCCTTATTCTCTCCATCAAGAAGCATTACCTGTATTATATCTAGGACAACAACCAATACTTTTTCCACTCATGACTCCTCTCAGTCAGCAGCAACACCTCCCTACCTGAGTCATTTAAAAAGATTGTACTGTGTCTTGCGTAACTGACATAAGAATAGCCTTAATGTTCCCACTAGTTTTTCCTTGCTGAAGAAAAGATCTGACAAAATTTTATGGCCACAGCCTATAGAGGGAATAATTGGCAGCACTAAATTGCTTATTACAACACAAGAGATGGAAGACTCCAGGTACAAAGCAAGTCTGTCATTTCCTTCCAACATCCACAGGCAAATCAACAAATCCTCTCAGCAGGGCTCTTGGAGTCTGTCAGCTTAACAGAATTATAGCATAATAGGGGTAGGAAGGACCATGTTGTCATGCACCTGATCCATTAAAAGTTGGAATCGAGCCACTGGTGTGCACAGTTGGGTCACATCAGAAAATCAAACACACTCAAGATTCAAAACCACCTGAGAACTCCAGAAAATATTTCAACTTTCTACATTAAGAGCAAAAGTGGGGGTATTCCTGAGCAACCAGATCACTCTTCCTGCTTTTAGCAGTTACCTGTTTGGCAGCCCTAGCATGACATGTGATATGGGATATGGGAACCTGATAAATGGCATTGTTTTCTTGAGGAGCAAGACAGTAATGGTCTCATCTTGGAAATTCATTCCCTTTTTCCTTTGCAGAGGAGGAAATACACAATTGTTTACATGTAAGAGCTTGAAATGTAATGACTAACATTAGCCATGGAGAAACTAGCCATGAAGAAAAACGAAAAGAAAGAAAATTAAGAAAGAGATGAGGAGAGGCAAGGAAAGGCAAGGTGAGGTGAGGCAAGGGAACGACAAGCCAAGGAGACAGTAACTTTACCACACAATTGTCCTCTAGAGAAAACAAAAACCCCAAAACAACATCATCATCATACTTATTTTAGAGGTTTTCTAAAAATATACACAATTTTTGAGAGGAAAAATGAGTTGAGGAAAATTCAGATGAAGATAAAAATAACACTGATCTGCTGAGAATCCATTGAGAGAATGAGCAGAAAAAAAGCAGTGTTCCATACTGTATTTCAGGTCCTGCCTTTAAGCTATGGATTGGATAGGTCTGTCAGTCAGTTTTGGTTATCCAAAGGAAAACACAGAGCCAAACAATGGTATCTTGGATGGAAGAGTTTGTTACACTCAAGCTTTTGTTTTGACATGAGCAAGTATTATTGGCAAGTATTATAATCAATAATTCACTGATTAAAATAAATTTCTGCAAGATGCCTACTGTAGAAAATAGAAGATTGCATCTGTGGACTGACAGATTTTGACCATTCATGGGAATGACATTAAAAATCACAAGCTGATTTCATAATGCACTAGTTTTAAATCAACTAGTGACCAGGGAGTTAATTTACTTGCCAAAAGCTGTAAAGCCTTACTTCCAACAACTGCATTCTCCTAACATGACGTAGAATTAACCATATGTCATATGCCTTCAAGCAAACTACATTGAATCTCCACTTAAGCCGTTATCTTCTTTATTCAAGAAGTGCTCCTTGCTTAACTATATCAGAATATTTAGGGGGAAAGAAATATTTCTGTTAACCTTTCCCCCACATACACCCAGTAACAACATTTCTTAAATTACATGAAAATAAATTATGGGGTATTATTTGGATAGTATCAGTGTCTCCTTTCAAAATATGAGCTGGGTTACTTTCCTTATCCAGCTTTCTGATCACTGTGAATTACTCATACTATGTCTTTTTAGTAAATATAGGATATGTTCTTCTGCCTCCAAGTATTTGCAACAACCACTTAAGAGGGGTGCAAATCATTCATGGAAATGACTGCAGAGTAGGGAAAAAAACCAAAACCAACCTAGTTACCAACCACAAAATTACCCAGTTTTGGTAGCATTCAGCAGTAAACTCCTGAGTTCAAGTCCCGTCTCTTTTCCAGGCAGGACAAAAAACCTGATCTGCATTCTCCCACATTACAGCTGAAAGGTCTATAGTTATTTCCTTGCTCACTGTATTTCTACTTTGAGTTCAAGAAATCCTCCTGACTCCTGAGTAGAAAACTGCTCTTTTAAACGTCATTAGAAACTCACTCTTGAAATGAGAAATGCCAGTTTACAGTTTATTTAAAAAACAACAACAAAAGCCATCTGCCCATTCTCATCAACCAGCTCCCAGCACCCAGCTACCCTTCTGCAGGCTGCCATGTTCCTGGCAGGCTCATCTCCTGTTGACTACAGCAGTGTCTGGGTGGGTTTCAGGTAACTTTGTTTTGTCCAGTTTATTTGTTTGTTTTAAACTAGTCCTGAAACAGATTTAGTCAAACATCATGCAGGCAATCCATCCTTCAAAAACCTTTTGTCAGCTAAGGAGTATGTGGATTCTGTGTAAAAATAACCCTGAATTTCCACCAGAAAGTGAGATCCCTAGCCATTTCCAACACCTTCTCTACATAGATACAAAAAAGCTATGTGGTAAAACTAAGATTAATTCAAATGTTTCACCAAAGATGGAACTACACCTGCACCTGATGCAGTACGAGGGAAGCATGCCTTCTAAGTCTCAAAGCTACTTTCACCGGCCATCTCAGAAATCCAGGACTGAGACATTAAAGAAATCAAAACACTTTCTTTAAACAGCAACAGGATTTTAAGCCTTACCTCAATCATGCCTCATTGCAGAAGAATTTATACCTCTCAGCTGCAGACAGAAGATGATGGTAAAATGAGGACAAGACAGAGTGGTCTTCAGTTGTGTATAGAAGCAACATCAACCGGAAGCCCCTCTTTTCTAGTTTTCCTAGGAGAGCCCATGAAGTTTGTAGCTGATGCAAATTGACAGTAAGAAAGCAGGCACTTAAGGATATAGTAAAGGGAGAAATATAAGGAAAGTCCAGAATGTCATGAAGGTTCTTTCCATACACTTAGTTTTAATATGTGCCAAGAAATATAGCTGAAGTGTGCTAACACACACTCATCTTCCTAGATGTTTGCTCAGAAAAGCAGTTTCAGAACAGTCTCATCATAATCTCTGCCTCTGCTACTGAGTGTAAATCAAAAGTTCACAGAACTTTTTGGTGCTCTTGTTTGGTTTTGTTGTTTTTTTCAGAGTATTTTCTATTAGGTAAAACGTAACGCCATAGGATTTACGTTCAACACTCATCAGCTCAGTATCTATTGCACTGCTGCATATCAGGCCACAGAATGTCAAATTAGGTTGCTAAAGTAAGGAATATATTAGTTGGATAACTAATAGCCATTTTGCTATAAACATCTTGTCCTACACATCCTACCAAATTTTCTTTGGCAGAAGCAGGATTCAGTTCTACTGGAGAGGCATTCTACTGCTTCAACCCCAAGACCCTCCTGTTGTCTCCCTACAAACACCTGCTGGTACTGAGTTTCACAAAGATTTAATGTTAAGAATGGTAAGGAATTTGGGGTTACACCTGTACAGTTCTTTTGGACTAAGCATATTCAGGCCTAAGCCTAGACCCTGTGGTTATCTTTCCAGCTATACACTGGCCCTCCCTGCACACTCACTCCACCTTCAGAGTGACTCAGTCAGCTACCCAGATAAGGCAAAATAGATGGACACTGTTTCATAGCCAGTAGCCATCCCCATAAGGCAATATGAATATGACAATCAAGATGCTTATATCCAAACTTGCACACAGCTATGAAAAGGAATATCAGCATGGCCTTGAATTCCCTCTTAAATTTTAGAAGAGCTTGAGAGCTTTCCTATCCATTCTACCTGGCATGCCCCTTTTCTTTTCACTTCCAATCCTGATTTCTCCATACCTCAACTCTTCAGTCCACTCCTGTTCATTACACTCAGCCAGTCCTCAGTCTTTTATGCTCTTCAACACACTCATGTCTCAGTCAGCTCTTCTCACATTAATTTCATGCATTCCACCACCTGACACTACCCGTAGCCTCTTGTCCATTGCAATCAGATAACTCCGTCCTCCATGCTGCTGCGGTTGCAGCAAGATCACTAGGAGCACAGAATACTGTTCTTCCACATCAGCTGCAGTAGCTCAAACGTAAGTTTTCCAGGAAATCTGGACCACACTCACACTGGAACATATGCAACACAGGTGGAATCAGAGATTTAAGCTGCTAAAATTGTTTTTCTCTGCAGAGTATGTGCAAACAGACTTGCAGGGAGATTTTCACAGTGACAACAGAAGGCATCTCTGACGTACAGGGAATGCACCATTCTCTCTCTCCTTCCTTCCCAAAGCCTTAACATTTAATATCCTTTCTAACTAGCATGAGGTAGTAAAGTTTGGGGAGAGGTAGAGTGTCACTCACTTTTGAATGTGAAAAAAATGCTTCTCCTAGTTTTCTTTCAGGAATAGCTAAACCACTGTCTGAACTCCTTTTGGCAAATAAAAGTTTTGTGATGGATATTTACTGTTGAAAAGTTTACCCCAAATCTTTACAATATCCAGCTGAAAAACAGTATTTTTAAAGAAAATATTACATAGATGTTCAATTAGATTATAACAGCAACCCCAAGTACTTATGCCCTTATTTCACAATTTTTATTGTAATTTTATAATCCAGGATAGTTCCACAGGAACCCTGTCCTGCAAGTTGTTCTGGAAAATACTCAGTTAAAACAATTGGAGATTTAGTCCATGGAAGGACTTCAGATTCTGTATGAAAATGGAAGCTGAGCCTTATGAAGTTCAATTAGACACAAAAATAATGAAAAAGCACTTTCAAATCCAGTTCCTGACTTTGGCTTCCATGCGATACTTGGCATAAATCAGGTCACTTATTTAGGAGCTGATGGATTTTTTGGCATGTCCCTCATTTTTATTTAATTAAGATTTTGACTGTGAGGTTTTTTGTCATTTTATCAAAGAGTTTTACAAAGACTCTTGTAAATCTAGACCTATGGATAGTTTAAAAATTGGGAGATGCTAATCTGTTATCTCAGACTACATGTCTGTGCTGGCTAAGAAATTTTAGCAATAGCAAAAAAAAAAAAAAAGCATTTCCAGGCTCATGAGACTTAGGAAAGTATGTTTTTTTCTGTGTGAGAAGTAAATTGATGTTTACATTTTCCCTACTAAATAAACTTACCCTTTTAATCTGTCGATACAGTTTTACTTGCACAATGCCAGCAAATGTAACTGCCAGCACAAGTATTTCTGTACCCAACAGTTGTATCCAGTTGCTGATTCTCCAAGCACAGTGGCCTTTATGAGCAAAACACTTCTACTCCATACTCTAGCTAATGGCTTTTCTGGTGAGGTATTTTGAAAGGAGTCACAGTCCTAAACACTGCTACTTCAGCAGAAGTTTCAAGCATAAATCTGAGCTAAACTGAAGAACAAGCACAAGTTGACTATTCAATGCATCAGTTATCATTGCCCCCATTAGCCAGAACATTCACATAATAACAGTTTAGCCAAATTTTTTTGAAATCTAAAAGAAACTCCTAAATAATTCTTTTAATCTGCTTCTTTGTAGTTGGCTAATCTAGCTGTGCCACAATCTGTCAAAAGCCTTGTGTGCTGGTGCAGTTAGGCAGCTCCCAAAATACAGGTCCAATTTTATCTTTTTAAGGCACTCTCCTAGACTTCCCACATTTGTTTTCACTTCCTTTCCTTTTCTTTTCTTTATACCATTCTTACGGTACCATTCAGATTGCAAAGAAAAGCTCAGCCATATTTACATAAATACAGTCTCAGGCACCAGAGAGAGAGAACACATTGCAGGGAAAACAATGAAGATAAACTTAGCAGCTTTCAGGTGAATGCGATCCGACAATTTTGCACTCTTTTTTTTTATTATTACACTCTACAAAAGAATGCTATAACAGATTATAGTATTATGCAAAAAACTCTCCTAATACCTAACCTTTTAATCTGGAAACAATGAAGAGTACTTAGGAGAAAAGAAATATGCAAGCAGCAGCCTATGGACTAGCACAGATTGGCACATTTCCATTTATGTTGATGCAGTCAGCCATTTATGTCAGGTAAGAACCTGGGCCCCCTGTGGAATTCAGGCCACAACATTAGGCACCAGGCAGATCCTTTGGTGCTGTACACATCACTTGTTTATTTGGCCCCATCCAGCATAGAAGAAATTCCCCAATTTACTGGTTTTTCACTTTGCACTCTCCACAATAGAGCGAATTAAAAGAAAAGACAGAAGGCAGTGAGGATCCAATATGTTCTACTACCAAAATGAATTTTGGGTTACTTTGGATCTTGTTATTAGCCTGTCAGTGTGGAATATTTTAGGAAAATGTGGCTCAAATTTATGCCTGGCACAGTTCCATTCACTTCCTGAGAGATTAATTTAGCTCTTATTGTTTATGCTGGTTCACACATTGCACATAGGTAACAGCATAAGTCAGGAACAGAGACAAAACCATTGACTGCATTTACCTAGATCCCTGTGTACGCTCTAATTGAATCACAAGTAAAAGTGATTGCATGAACTGAACTTACCCCAAAATTGTTCATCTGATTTCAAACCAGCATTGAGAGGAGAGGCAAGCCTACATTATTCTGACCAAACAATATAGCTTGATAGCTCATTTCAGTGTCTAATGAAGTAACATTTGCATAATGCATGAAGTCCAATTTAGGAAAATTGAAACTGCTTTGACTTAAAGATGGCCAGATGTTTAGTGAGCATGTGATCAAGTGACAATTTCACCCAGAGAAATGAAGACCACAACTGAGGCAGATAAGTAATACAGGAGGGAATTTTTCCTTTCCATTTGCAGTGGGGAAGACCAGCAAAAAGCTTGGTGATCTCAACTCTTCAATTACTAAAAGCAGTAAAATCAAGTAACTGACACTATTAGACAAAAAGATGGTTTATTATAATATAAGAATATCTATAAATTGAAAGAATAAGGCCATATCTTACTACAGTTCACAATTTTGATTGCCTTGTAATTCAACCTCAATCTACAGGCCTTCTAGGTAACCAAAAAAACATACTGTGCAATGCTGCACTAAATATACCTCGGGGAAATATCCACCTGAAAAGCTATTTGAAAGCACAGAACTATCAGACTCTGCTATATGGCCTGTGCGTAAGCAGATGGCAGTTATTTCTTTGTCTCAGTTAGCCAACACACTTTACCAAACATGAACTATCAGCCAAAGCTCACTATCGCTTGAGTCCACTAGCTACTGTTTCCAAGAACGATTTTGGGAAGCTAGGTCTGAAAACAGAGGTAATTTATTCTTATTAGGCAAAGAATACAGCTGGAAAAAATTCACAAAATCTTGGGCACGCATGCCCTTTTTCTGATCTGAGAGAGACATCACAAACTTCAAGCCTGTTGAGATGAATATGTTCTGGGTAAAAACAAGTTACATTAATCAACGGACAATCCAGATAAAGGTTAGTGTCAGGAGAAGGTGCAATAGACAGGAAAGTTGACAAGTAGTTACCGCTTACAGAGGTTACCAGGAGCACAAGTCTTACAGAGACATAAAACCAATGCCACTCTTGAGGTTCTGCTTTTCCATATTCAACACAATTATGAAATTTAGTTTCCAGACTTCTTTTTTTGAAGGTTTTAGTAATCTCTCTCAAAGATAAGGACTATGGCTGTCTTATAAAATGTTCTGAAAATAGTAGCCAACCATTTTTGTCTTTCCTCCTCTGTTACAGTTCACTGTGATGCATCATATTTGTTCTGTTTCTCCCATACCGCCCTCAGAGGAACTTTTAGCTTCATAGAAAATTAGTACAGAAGCAGATTACATGACAGTGTAATCATTGCTGTGTCTATGTCAAACATGATGAAGTGTCTGCATGACCAAGGGTTCTCCATTTTTCCAAATATACCTTCTTTACAGCAGGTGGCCTAATTTCCTTCTTTTAAACTTTGCTTTTTTTAAATCTCAAATTACAACAGGTACAACAACCTATTATTACAACTTTTTTTTTTTAAGGCCATAATTCCTATGGAAGAATACTTACAGAAAGTGCCAAGAATTGTACAGTTTTCTTCTAAATTTCTAATGCCACCTAAATCAAATATTCACTAGCTATGCAAGGAAAATATCAGTGGAGCTCAGACTGATACAGGTATTTAACAACCATTGACATTTATGGTAAGTTAGACACTGTAAGAAAGAGCTTGACATCTTGCTACCTTTGTGAACATGGCCCTAAATTTGTCAAGTCATATGCATGAAAATTACAACAGGTTACTATAGCTAGGTATTTAATACCTCCTATGACTAAGTTCCTTAAGCACTTTTGAAATTCTGTTCTCCTTGCAAAATATGCCAAAGCAAGTCAGAAAAAGCAAGAATCAGACATCCCTGCTCCCAAGTCTGCCAAGGACGGCCGTTTCCTAGATAATCTCCAAGCACACATGGCTAGCCTTGGGGTAAGCACAGAAAACAGTCAGAAAGGAAAGTAGCAGTTTCTTTGGTTTAAGAATCTCACAACAGACTTGAGAATTTAATCTCCTAGACTCCTGAACAGGTTCCTTATCTTTACCATATAAAACTTAAAAAAACCACTCAGTAAAATTATTTAAATGTTTGTTGCTGTTTTTAATGGAGTAACTCTACTTCACTGTAACAGCCAAGATGTTTAAATAAAACACATCCAAAACTTGATGGTCAAAATTGTCTGCTTCTGTGTAGTACGCAAAAAGCTAATAATAGTTACAAAAACATCTTCCTCTCACCAAATTTCCTCAGCATTCAAGGGCTGAAAATGTCATTTGTGGAAGCAGGAAAAGAGAGATAACTTTCTGGAGGACACAGCAGTTTTAAGGGTAGAAAACAGCTTGTCCAACACAGTATGTAGCAGAAGCACCTGTATCTTCAAAGTCTAACAAAAAGCATATGCACAAGACAGAGGTGGAGAGAGCTTTGAGGAAGAAACCTATGAAAATATATAAAGAACCTAGAATATCACTATTTTTCAGCACATACAAGTCCCTTTTTTAGATCAAGAAAGTAATAAATGAAGAATACATTAATTTAAAAGGAGAAAAGTGTATGATGTAAACAAAAGCATGGAGGTGTTGGGGTACAGATACATCCCTGCAGTCTGTAGACTTTTTTAATTGCAGAAACCAAGCATTCGTTTTATTCTTCAGTTCTGTGTAGTCACTCAGCAAATACCTTGTCTGTACCAGAAAAGGAATGTCTGAGAGTACTTGAGAGTCGAGGGACACCATGTTCACTAAAAAAGCTTGAAGGGAAATGAAACACAATTCTCTAAACCTTCTTTTTCAGCAATGAGACAATCAAGCAAATTATGTCCTATTAGACTGATGATAAGCTCTCATGTGGAAAAAAATTAAAGTACATAGGTTCTTCTGGGTTTTATTCATCGTAAGAATGGTGTGAAAAATTAAGGGCATTGTTCTGATATTTAAATGACACTGACAAATATTACTCATTCTTTACCAACCAAAAAACTTTACAGAAATGTGAAGACTCTTATGTGACTCAATTAGGGATTATATGGGGTCACACTGTATTCAGACGTTCCTTCCTAACTACAAGGACATTTATAATGCCACTGGAATCACTCTATGGATGCTGTGATGGTTGGGCCTGCATCCCCAAAACTTTATACCATGAAATTTTACAACAAATTGTTATTAGGAGTGCTCTATTATTTACAGAACCAATCAGCAACATCCATTTGCTTCTTGGCTAAATCCATCACTGAAATAACTAAGATCAAACTCTCAAAACCATGGTTTAAATTATGTCAATATCATGCAGGAATCCAATAAAAAGGTGGGCACAAAAGTAATTACTCTTTCATGGAGCAGACATGGAAAGCTCAAGCTTTAAAACAAAGTTGATAAATGCTTGACCACTCTAAAACTAAACTGATTTAGGCAAAGAGATCCTCAATTTACCCTAAAGTAATTCAATATCCTTTGTAGCAATTTAACCATAGCTTTTCTAAATTAACTTTTTTAAATTAGCTTTTCTAAATTTCCAAATGTTGGCAATAAAGAAAGTGAAGCTATGTAGCACTGACAAACAACAAAGGCAACTATTACTTTCTAAAGGAACTGTAACACTGGGTACACTTGCTCTAAAGCCTAGGACCTGGAAGCCCAAGAAACAAGTTACTGAAGTGGGAGAAATCAAGCGTAAGAACTGGCATCAGGCTGGAAAGTAGTTCCTTTCCATATTTTGTACAAACACCAATTCATTCCCTCAAAGAAGAGGTACCTGTTAGATACTGTAGCACCATTTAGCTATGGAAAAAACATTCAGTCCAGCTGCTCTTCAGATCTTTTTTCAATGCCCCTTACTGAGCAGATGAGACATTTCACTCTCCTGTATTACTGAAAGTAAATTGCTCATTTGTTACACACCTTTTGCATCGACACTAAGGCTAAATCATTCATATTTGACAATCTGCTTGAGCTCTGATAAGACAGACCAGTAGACAGAAGATCAGTCCGTTACCAAAGACTTGTGACAGAAGCAAAGAAGCAAACTGGATTTCTTGCTAATGTAGTAAATTACAGCAATAAGTATTTTACTGCTACACATCACATTACGCAAGCTTCATTACAGACAAATGAACATTATGCTGGTCCATCCCACTGCACCTCAAACAAGGGCAACCTGAGGCCTTTATCCAAGTGTCTATCAGCAAGGTCCTATTTTAGTTACACAAAGTGGGGCTCTAGAGGAGATCAAATGTTGAAGCTGCCAAGGTGATATGTGAAAAAAATCAATCCATGCTCATTTTTTTTCCCTCCAGCTTCCTCTTTTCCACTCTGTTTCGCTGTCGAGATTATATCAGCCTCTCACAAGATCAATGGTGGAACAGAAGTCATAAATAGACTCAAGTTTCAGCTTACTACCACTACCTCCCAGAAACATTTTCATACTGAGGCATTGACTGCCAGAGCTTGAAGCAACAGCAGTGAGTCTCTATGTGAGATGATTTTGATTTATCAGCAAAAATCCATGCAGCTCAAAAGTTTTCTATAATTCATGCCTTTTTTATCATGAATGATCCAAACAATGACAGTATATAAATATGGTCTAGAAACTAGAATGGTAACTTGATCATAATCTAGCAAAATGTTCAAGTGTATTATTAGTATCTTAGTCCTCATAAATGAACAGACCCACTCAAACTAAAATTTAATCCAGGACTTGAGCATTCTCTCAGGTCACAGAGCAAAAAAAGAAGCTTGTAAAATTTTCAAGAAAAGATACAAACATCCCAAGGTATTCTGTTATTTTAGAGACAATCTGAACTCACCAACTGGAAAACACCCCTCAAAAATAACAGAAACCACCTCCCTACACAATTGCTTTATAAACAGATCAGGTAAAACAGCAAGATACAGTTAGAAAAAACCCACCCTGAGTTAACAATGAACAGTAGGATATCAGGCTTGTGCTCAAATAGTGTCCTGCACTATCGTTGAGAAGAAGCCTGTAAAGGAAATATCTGGGGCTACACAGCGGAGTGAAAAACAGATGAAATCTGGATTTAAATTAGCTTTGCCTTATTATGGAAATATTCACCAGGTTATGTTTCTATAATTGTAGATGCTCTAATAATAGTTTTAACTACCAAGTAAATAGACACAGAGACTAAAAATATACAAGAAATTCAGACTTAATTATAAGCTCTGAATAATATTTTAGACAAGTCTCCACATGAAGACTATTCTTTTAAACACCTATCATGTCTAGTGGTGAAGAAAAATGAGCATGTGGGGACTTTGAAACTGAAGTTCAAAGAAGTCTATCAATATATTAAGGGGAAAAAAGAGTAAAAGATTGGTTTTATTCTACAACACTTAACGGAACAAAAGGGAAATATGACATCCATAAAGATATATGATATAGCCTAGAGAGTGGACACAAAAGAATAAACTGGTGAAACATACAAAAGAAACTACGAACTACCTTTTCAGATTACCTGAGAATAAAGAGATGAGCAGATATCCAATTAATAGTTTTATGAACAGGTAAGTACAGTTTATAAGCTTGTTTCTCACACTTTCTCTTCAACATACTTTCTGCAAAGCTGCATTAAAATGGGATTCCAGTTGCTAAAACCACATAGGTGTCAAATTATTCCTTCACCAGCAACTTGTGTTGCAGCCTCAGATTCCTGTAGCTACGCAGTGTGGAGTGTGGTTTTGACATGTATATTGACATGGCCTCTCTCCTTCTTCTGTTCTTTTACACACAAGCCAGTACTGCTTATCTGGAGAAAACCAGGCTACAGTAAGCCACATTAAAATCCACATTTTTTAAAGCAACTTATAAATCTTTCCTGCTGTTGACAAGAACTGGGTTGTTGACAAAAATTGGAACACGAATTTTTAATGAAAAAGCATATGCTTCATGGACACCATTTTGAATGGGAAGTGTTAAAAGATACGAAAACTGAGTGATCTGGAATTTGTTCACTTGTTTTACAATATAAAGTGTGGGGGAAAAGTGAAAACAAGATTGCAGATGAATTTTAAAATTTAAAAAACTCACTTAGATGTTCCCCAACAGCAGTGGAAGCATGTTCATTATGATTACAGATATAACAAAGTTTTTAAATACAGAAAAGCTTGAAATAAAATCTTGCAATAGGTATCAATATTACATCCAACAAGTCAGGGTCTCTAATGACATTGTAACACGAAATGGCAAGTTGCAGATTTCTGTAACTTCCTCTATAAAGAGATGAAAACCAAGAAAAAGGGATTATAATATATAGACAGGAAGATTTAATTTGGCTCAGAACATCCACATGTCATTTACTTTTCATTCAACCAGTTTACATGTCTCTTAAATCAGTCCAAGCTCGCATCCTGTTTATGGTAAAGGACAGGCATCAAGACATTATACAATAGATGGCTTTTATCTGTTAAAAAGCCACCCTAAAATTTTTGACTGGGCATTCAAGCATCTCAGATTTTTAAATTTCAAAATACTCTTTTCTAGTATCAATCATTTCTGTCATTTTATAGTATGATGCCATAGCTCAAAATGCTGAAATTACTTTCTTCTTCAAATCCGATGCCACTAGAGAGTATCTCCTAGTATCATTCACTTCATTATTCAGCCTGCTTTTACTTCTTTATTCCTACACAATTCCTATTTCTTGCTCCTTAACATCTTTTTTTAGACCTTGCCCCAAAGGAATCTTCCATGTAACAGACAAAGGAAGAGTCACCACTGCCTATCCACAAAACAAGTTTCTATTGTCATCATAAAGATGTTATGAGTCTCTAATGTAAGAGCATCTACATTACCTTCTCCCAATCATTCTTGCTTTTTCTGGAAATCTTGAGGTCCTAAATAGATATTTTTGAAAGCAACTAGGAAATTAATTACTGGTAAGGCCTTTAGGGGAAGTGGCATAAACCCTTGGCAAACAGTCTGGAATGCAGGGTCAGCTGCATATTCCTGTGGATTATGCCATCTTTGTCACAGATAACATTACCTTTCCCTTGACTGCAAGCCTTTTTGAAAGGATCCCTAACATTTCTTCCCCTTGTGGCACTTCCAGTCTCAGTCTAAGAGGATTTCTTTTTCCTCAGGGCCAAAAGTATTCGCATAAAATCCATCTGAGGTTATCTTTGTTGTAGGCAGGTGTTTGCTAGCAACTATCTTTTTCCTGACTGCTAAAGGAACAGTGAGATATTAATATTCATACTCAAGTCTAATCATAATTACAACAAAGTTATTGACATCTGAAAAGTTTTACTCTACAAAACTGGCCTGAACATTCAACTGAACACCCATTGAATAGATAACTTACTTAAGAAAATTATTTTACTTCCTAGGTTTCACCCACAGGATGAAAAGCGCTGATGAAAACTGATAAGAAAATATACCTGCAGAGTTTGATCTCTAGAGAAGCTCCACATGATTTTACCTCAGAAGTGATGCAGATTAAGAAAAAAGTGATAGAGCTAAGGGCTAAGTTTGGAAGTACACAGCAGGGAAGTCCTGCTTGTACATCTTGATGAACTCACACTTGAAATAGAAGAGATGGAAATCAATGTAATCATTTTCTTTCTGCTCAATCAACTACCATCTTGCCGAGTTGCCTTGACAGAATAGCTCAACTTTTAATAATAATTTAGGGAAGAAAAGCTAAAAGTTCCCATCCTGCTGAGAAATATAGCATATGTAGATTCTTGCAAGAATACTCTTTTTTTTTTTTTTTTTTTCTCTCCCAGATTACTATACTAAATTCTATACACGATTTTCATACACATTCCTCTCCCCTTGAAAGTTCAGTTATATGACAGGGATCAGACTGAAGATAGTCCCTCCCTTCTTCCCTTGCCATAGTTGATTTCCAGCTACTGTTTCTGTTCAGCTTTTTGTGTACCCATGCTCCAGCAGTTCACAGGCTATATGAAAAACTGCTTGTTTAAAAATAAATAAATGACCTTTTAAATTCTTATTTTCAATTCCAAAAGGCATTTAATTTTTTTTTCCAGTAGAGCATCACAGAGCTACTGCTTACTGTAGCCAAACAGTTGAAATAACACAACTGAGGGGAAAAGTAGCTCGCTAATCAGTTCTGCCACTGGAGAGACAAGTTATCATACAGCACTATAGCCTGTAGGTTTGTGAGGAGGACTTCCCATCTCTGTCGTAAATTTGAGACTGCAAGCTCATTTCTGCACCCTCATGTAAGTTTGGAAAAACTCTGAAGCAACAGAGCAGAAATGGAGATGTTGGACAAAAGTTTGCTACATTTCAGTGCCTAATGTGGGATATATTGTCAACAAGCATATCTGAAACAAAGTCCATTTCTATTCAAAAGTTTAAGTATAGCTTTAAGCAGACTTGAGTCCTTAAAACCTCAGGTACCTACATTTTATATTTCAGCATTGGTTTAGTTATCATTCTGCCCTTACAGATTATACACAGTTTTTTTCAGCTGTAACCAACAAATATCTCTACACCATACACTCATTAGTTAGCCTAATAAGACCATCTACTACCAAAGTGATACAGCATGTATTTTTAAAATTGATATCTTGGTGCATCTTTCCATGTTGGTGCCATAAGATATCCTGAACCCAAAGTTAAGGGATATGTAAACTAGTCATGTTTTGATTGTGCCATAATAATCTTCCAATAACCCCTGGTTCCTTCTATTTTTTTTTCCTTCTTCCTATGTGAAGTGGCTCCAATTAAAAGCTTTTTAAATTATTGTTCCGCATACATTTCCAGCATCTCAAAATGCTACTTACAAGCTAATTCAGAGGGGCAAAGAGCAAAAAGACTTTGAAAAATAACCATCCTCACCATTGTCCCCATTGCTTTTGAACAGACTACTCATTCCTAGAATACATGTAAATGCAAGCCCGCCCCCGTAAGCAGACTAGATCTTCTGATAAATCATTCCCTGGACAAGTCATTTTAGTACACAGTTGGGGAAGGGCAAGCTAATTAGTTATTTATTAGTTCAAGAGTGGAGCAGGTACTCCCATTGCTTGACATTCAGTGCTTCACATGAAATATGAACAATAATTTTCACACTCTTTGAATATGAGGTCAGGTTGTTCCCAGCACATAATTTATTCTCTCTTTACTTGCCAGATTTCCCATTGCCAGAGGGCGTAGGAGTCTCTGACCACTCAATATTTGGCATGCCGCAATGATTTACATTCTCCCATATACGTAGGCAAAACCAAACAATCAGGCTGAACGACCACCTTTCAAATTCGGGAGATTTTGTTCCAAAAATACAAAACATATATGCAGTGCATTTATTAGATTCTTATATAACTATTGTACACAGCAGCCTTTGAATGTCACTGTGAAAAAGTAATTGTTTTGAAGAGGTTAGTATAAGAGCTTTAAGTAAATTAAGATATTAATAGGTCCTCCGTTTCCAAGTTGCATGAAGAAAAAAGTCAGTGTAGTTTACAAAGAGGAATACTGTGCTGAATTCAAATTTGAAGTTGCACAAGCAGCCACAGTAACCCGTACCTCCATAGCTACATAAACATCCAGGTTGCTTTCTAAATCTGAATGTGTTGCAGCAGAACTGAGGAATGTCCTGGAGTTAAGAAGACCACAACAACTGACCAATTGTTATGTTTTGCTAGGTTCACTATTGTCACACTATCACACAGACTCTGTCAGTTTCTCTTGCCTTTACACATGCAGTACAGCTATGTATAACTTCTTCAAAATTATACTTTAAGGCTAAAGATTGTTGATAACTCAGTGAAAGAAAAGTAACCACTGAAGAGACAATGAATTTCAAATAAATATACTGATAGTATGTGATGACTCTCATTAACTCCACATTATGAAGCTCTGTATATTCGATTGACTCTTGAAACATTAATTCAAGAATTTTCTTGACAATAGCTTTGCTTCATACTTATTTTTTCCTAAGATGGCTATTTTACCATTCAAGATCTACCAGCATTTTGTGGTAGACAACACAGAGCATAATATGGCTTGTAGACTTGTTCTTCTCTTGAAGAGACACAAAAGAGTAATCTGAAAAACAGAGTTATAGCTGAGAACAGAACTAAATCAGCAATCAAAACAACTTAGTGGTATTTATTGTCTTTTTTCCAAAGTTTTTCAAAAGCCAAGACCAGCACTCCAGACAAAAATCTTCATTAGCAAGTCACTTACCATATTTATTGATGATACAGGACCAATGCTGTTGACATAAATGTCAACATCAATAACTGTTGGTTTTACTGTGGAGAAAAAAAAATAACATTATTTTGCAGAAAACGTAAGTAATCATTTTAAATATTTTCTTCTCCAATAACTGTAAGATCTACTCTTCAGGTAGAACTACTGAGGAATATGGATTATGTATTTTTCAGGAAGACAGGGTTCTTTTCCTCCTACCCAACAAAAGTTGCCGTAAATACAGCCTGTGCCACTTTATCATCATGATCCCAATTTATCCCAGGAGCTATTTGTTAAAGAAACTTTCAGTGCTAAGCACAATGGCTCAAAGTCAAAACCTAAGATGGCTGACATGAAACTAGAAACAGTACAGCACATCACTTTTTCCCATCACCTCAACACGCAGGTTGTTTAGCATGTTTGTTCCACAGCAAAAAATCTTTCCAGATTTTCTCATCAGCCCTCAAATCATCCTAACTTAAGAGTAAAATCACTATGAAATCCATTTAGCTAAACCTAAGCAACTCTTCTCCTTTCAATTTAGACTCATTCCTTTCAGTCCACGTTGCCTTTGCACTCATTCATCCAAAGGTTTTTGAATTTTATTTGGTTTAGTCAATGCAAGTTTCTCACAAGATCTTCCATGTTTTCAGACTTCCAAGACTTAATAGGCCAGGACAAACTCTGTACTCCTTTCTTTAGCTGAGGTCACTAGGATTTATCTTCCTTTGAGCATTTTAGTGTTGGTGTATCTGCTAAACATCATTCACAAACTGGGAGAACAATCAGGTATAAATTTTAGATTTGTTATCATAGGATTTTAATTCAAAATATCAACCATAATGAGGCAAGACTTTAAGATTACTTCATCCAAAATGCAAGAAAAAGAAAATAACTGAGTCTTAAAGTTACCGTGTCTTAGAAAAAATTCACCCTTTGCCAGTCTTCAAAATAAATGGACTTTCATGGAAAGACATAAATAGTTACATTACCAGTTATTTCAGCGCCTGCTCAGTTTTTCTGTATACTACATGCGTTTGTGAACACTTAGTTCATGGACTGGTTTAAGCCATCCATGGAGTTGCTGAGCTGCAGATGGAGTCTTTTTTTCTTGCACTAAGAAAGTCCTCACAGTCTTGTTGATTGAATAATGAAAGTGTTAATACCTCAGTAAAAGCTGGCAATAAGATTACAAATGGATACTCAGCTCCAATATCATTTTGATGTTGGCGTCAGCCCAAACTAGTTCTAAAGAGCTGTCAGAAACTTAGAAAAATTACTGTCAGATATATGTGTATATCACATACAGGAGAGCAATTAAAGGTTGTCAACAAATGTACAACTTTCTCAAAGTTCTTTGAAATATTCTTTGGGGTAGGGTAGTTAACTTTCCCTAAAGACAATGTAAGCACATCCAAGTAACTGCAATGTTGTGCTGTTACACAGTGCTATCTAAGGTTAGTTAACTGCTTATCACAATCATTTCTTCTTCAAACATGTTGGTTTTAATTGAGGAGGGGATTTATCAAGCTAATCAAAATACCTGCAAATAAAACAAAGGTCACGCCAATATTTAGCTAATAGTCCCTATCTGATCCAAATACCATGGCTTTGAGACAGAGTGTTTATATTCCAGTCAGTCTTGTGACTATCATATTGCAAAGACACATCAGAGTGAAATTTGACTACAAACTTTAGACAGTTCAAAAGATGCCTAGCCACAGGAGTCACAAGTTCAACACTGCCTGAAAAGCTCACTTAAGAAGCCAGGTGAACACTTAGTTAGTGTAAAGCTAGGTCAGGTATGTTTGGACAACAACAAAACACAGAAACAGCTAGAATAATGCCCTAATCACAAATACCCATGCACGCCAACTACAGGATTTGTGTAGTCCTGCTTTATAGATTTACACTGGTGAAATAAACAGTGCCTGAGCTTGAATCCCATTAAAACCTGTGAAGACTTTACTCTTGGACATATGTAAGCTGATCACGTGTGTAAAAACAACTCAACAGATAAATGAGGAGAATTTTAAAAGACTTCTGAGGAAATGAACAAAGGGATTATTATACAAATTTATAAGTCATGTAGGGACAAAAAACTGTACTAAGTTCCTGACATTTTGTTATGCTTATTTAGTACTTTAAATTATCCTGTCCTTTTAAAATATCTCTTAATTTTTGATAGATATCCGCTATTGAGAATTGATGCTTATTTCATGAATGAAATCACTTTGTTTGCTTCCTACAGAAAGCTTCCTCCACATTTGAAGTCTGTCCAAATAACATTTATGTTCTTGCATAAACCATAAATATTTAGAATTACTTTTAAATGTTTAATGTTTAGAAATATTTTTATTGGAAGCTCATTTAAACTTGAGTAGAATTAGCTGAGCTCTCATAAATTTTAAAATAAAACTACTTTTTGTTGAGAGTTAACCTATCTTACATTGATTAAGCAACTCCCAGGTCTAAATTATTCTGGTTTTACCCAAAACAGTGGTGGTAAAAATGTTATGGATCAACATACACATATTTATAGAAGCACAGCAATTAGCACTAGATTTTTTGGAAGGCACACAACCACATAACGAACACAATATGAACTCTGTTCCAGAAATACACAGTTTCTTAAACTCTGCCTAAGTTCCACGAGACTTCTGAATGCAAAAGATTAAGATTTGCTCTACGGTCATGAGATATTTTTAAAAATTAGTCTATAATGATATTTTAAATTATCTCAGCACATAAATTGCTATTTCTGAATTGGTTTAAAGCTGTAATAAATCATTACAGAGTTATTGGTAACTGTGGTAGTAGTGATTATAGGTTAATGTTTACTTTGAGTTAGTGATGATGACTTAAAATTTTCCTACATGACCTGATAGGTGACATCTAATTACCTGTTTGCTCCTGTATAAGAAACTGCTATGCTAGCAAGTCACTTCTCAGAGATAACTGTCGTCAGCTAAAACTTCTATATTTTAGAATAAATTACCACATTTGAAGAAAGACATATAACAGGAAGTGTTGAGTCACCATCCGTGGAGGTATTTAGAAGATGTGTAGATGTGACACTTAGGGACATGGTTTGCTGGTGGACTTGGCAGTGTTAGGTTTAGAGTTGGATTTGATGATCTTAAACATCTTTTCCAACCTAAATGATTCTATGATTCTATTCTATGATTCTATTCTATGATTCTACGAAGGTATCAGTGAGGCAAATAAGAGAAACTCATTCTTCCTGCATAGAAAAGAATGGACTTGAACAACAGATAGAGGTCAAAGCCCTCCACTTGCTACAGCAAAAGAAACTCTGGCAGAACTGTCATCACTATGTTTTAGGATCAGACTACCAAAACAGGACTGCAAATGAAAACCAAAAGGATAATCAAAAATGGAGTGCAGACTTGAAAGAAAGTTTGGACGAGAGCAATACCAGGATGAGAACACAGTCTTCTGAACAGGGTATTTTATTCACACGCTAGGTTTTTCTACCATTTTGTCTAGGAGTGTGAATGACAGCATGCACATAAATGGACTCTTTCAATTAACTACGAATCACTTTTATTCTTCATATCCCACCATCACCGTCAATCAATCTTCAGCACTTTTATCTTTCATTTACCTTTCGCTAATGCACAAGCTGTAATTTTTCAAGTATTATATTGTTTGGGAATGAAAACTGTGGAACTTAATGGTTAGGCTGGTTTTACAATCAATCCCTAAAACTTCCATTTATTCTTTTTCACTTACATTCATAAGGGGGGGGGGGGAGTTCCTATGTGATATAACAGGCTGCACAATAATAGAATTTGTTCCTGCAAAGTCTAGCAAGCTAGTAATCAAGGTCTGGATAAACAACAGTAGTCATAAGAAAACCATAGAATTGCAAAAAAGAACAACAATATTTTAAAACCATATATGCAGAAAGTTGTCCTTGTTTAAAGATGAGAGAATAATTTATTACTTTGTGCCACAACCTCAAAATGGCAACTGTAGCACTGTACACCTGCCCAATTTACAAACACTTGCTCAGAACCCTCTTTAATAAGAAAGACTTCCAAATGCACTTCTACACTGGGAAGAGCCAGCATAGTCTAGGTAATTGCAGAGAGAAGGAGAAAGAAGAAAGGGATTTTCTTATGTAATTAATATCTCAGATTTTTCCTGACTTTTACCTAACTTTCAACCCATGGTGTCCTAGAAGCCTTTACGCTACACTCCCAACCTCTTCTGTGATTTCTTAGGAGAAGTTACGGAAAAGAAGAGAAAATAAGAACTAGCAGCTGCTACATTTACTTTTGAGTCTAACAGTTTAGATGAAGAGTTTGGCAAACATTAACTGTCAACCAAATTTTCCTATCTACAATGCCATTCAAGAAAAATACTCAGTCTGAGTTTGTATCAAGCCATTTCAGCAAGTAATCACTGTCATGAAATAAAGTCTAAGTAAGAGTTATCTATGTAAATGAATTATTTACATTCACGAGGAGAAGGTTGTATTGTAAGGGACTTTGCTCTTAAGTACACGGATATAAGGCCTCCCTCTCCAACATAAAGCCAGTACATCTTTGTTAACCCAACAGATTACATGCAAGACATAAGTAATGCAAAGATGCAAGCAGCTCATTAGAAATGAGACAAAAAAGCAGTTTTATCTGCAAAGAATTGTATTACTTGGGTTAAATTATTAAATTAGTTTCAGAAAAACAAAGTGGTTGAATACTGAAAAATTTGTATATATTGAAGTACTGTAAGTTTCAAATTAAAGTGTTGTTTTTCAGCATCTGATTTAAATCAAGTGTTCTAAAAAAAGAAACAAAAAAGAAAAAAAATCAAATCTGATAAATAATCAAAGAGATAAAACCACATTTTTTATTTTTTTTTTACGCAGAAACATTAAATTGGAGGGCTTCACGGTCACTGCATTGGAATAAAATTTCTCTACATATTCTTTTAGTGTGACACACAAAGTGTTTTACCTGAGAGAAGGATGAGTAAAAAGTATGGTGTTTCCCCTGACAGTTGAAAAGCTGTGAACCAAAGCCAGAAATTCCCCTTTACTTAGCTCTACGGTTAAGTAATTAGAAAAGCAGAATGTAGGCATGAAAAAACTGTCAACAACCTATCCTAATCAGAAGTGTTCCCATGCTAGATTTTGAAAGAGTCTATGTTTGATGCACTATACTGGTACCGGACGACGATTAGGTGCAACCAACCTGTTTATTTATGTCATGTTTTAAAACTCAAATATGGATCACAGTTTTCAAAATCTAAAACTGGGACTTTGGAGTGTCCATAGAGTAGTTTATCCCTCATGTATTAGCCTTACTATTCATATTCTGGAAATGTTCATGGCAAAGTCTGCAGAAGAAAGCATCAATTACTGAAGATGCTAGAGAATTAGAACTCCTGCAGACAATCAAGAAATCCCTTCTATCCTCTCACCTAGAACAGAGATTGTTCTTGTTTGCATTGAATAGCAACCCTTTCCTCAGAAATAGTCCTCTCTTCACATAGGTGCGCTTATAAATAATGCATGGGAGATGACAGACACAAAAATAGCCTTCATATTTACTGTCTACTCATGGAAATAGACAGTTAATGGATTTCCAGTTTGGTGGCTGAATCAGAAGAAAAGTTTTCTGAAATAAAGACAATCCACTTTCCCAAAACAAGAGAAAGGGAAGTATCAATGAGAACAATTCAAACATTTCTGATTTTTTTTCTTATGATCTTTTTCAGTTCCTGAACTCTCACTATAGTCAGCCCTGTTTCCTAGTTGAGTCTTAGCCACAGCACTCCATACCCTCACCAATGTGTCATTCACGTTTCTTCTTCCATATAAACCTAAATTAGACTAATCTCCACAATCTTCTGCAGGGCCCAATACTGCAGAAGCTGGATCCAGGACTCCGGCTTTCCCCTCTTGAGTGCTGCCATAATACAAACAGAAGTTACTCCCTCTCTCCTTCCCATTGTGTACTACCTTTACACACTGGTTAGCTCCCCAGGTACAAATGTCTGTAATCAATCCCTAAGTGACAACTGTCTCTCTCACTACTTCCTGTTATAAGATGTCTGACACTGTCTCTCGTAGGCTAGCACAAAAAAAGACCTACAGCAGAAAGTAGCAATTTGACCTTGCACGACATTTTACGGCTTTCTCTGCGCTGTGATCTGGGAACTATTTTGATCCGTGAGGCAACAAGCAACCCTCTGTCATTACACATGGGGAAACCTTGCTGAAGGTAATTTAAAAAGTATCAGGTGTGGCAATCAGCAGCTAGCAAAAATAACTTGACAGCCACAGTGGTAATAGCCTGTGGTGCACTTCAGGGTTCACTTCTGTGTGGCGTGCTAGGAAGACAGGTCAAACAGAAGAAAGGTTCTGATACTGCTTCAGAACTCAAGGTTTTCATTAGGATTGTGCTTGAAAATGCATGTCTGCTTTAAAAAACAACAGAATAAAAGTTGTGCCTACTCAGCCAACAGATCTGCTCTTTGCAAACACTAAGAAACTGCTTCAATTAGTTACAGAGAGCACTTTTAACTACTTAAAAAGAGAACTGCTGTCAAACACTACCAAGCCAGGACAGTAAAGCACATCAGACAGAACTTAGTCTTCTGTGTTTGCCAACACAAACCAGCCCACCTCTTTCTACCAGCTACACTTGTACAAACCTACTCAAGGTACTTAGAACTGCACAGCTGTTTGTGAGACTGTTCTTGTCTTCAGAAATTTGGCAAATGGTTGTAAAGACACTTGAGGAGCAAAGAAAACCAGCTTGACTCTCAAGGCAGCTAGAACTGGTGGAGTCATAAGATACATAAGCATTAATTTAGGGGCTGTATGTATGTGTGTATATGTATATATACACACATATATGCATATTAGCATGTACGCTTACATACTTCAAAGTGAATTTATTTGCACCTATAAATATACAATAAATACAGGGGATCACTAGAGGCTGTAGGGATCAAATAAATCTAGAAGATCCAAGAGGAATCCAAGAGTTACTGGAGGATAATCAAAAAAGGAGGGAAAAGCAGGCATTAATGATACATTTGAGAAACAGAAGATGCAAACACGCAATACAAATTATCTTACTGCTCTTTTCTACCCTTTCAGTGAATAATATCAGTAAAATAGGTATTATTCATGCTTCTTCTGTCTCTCCCACAATGCTCTTGCCTCAACTCTGATTTGATGTCAGTTTGGCTTGGTTTTTTTTTTAATAAGAAGGCAAGAAGCTTAGAAACCAGATGCTAGAAAGTATGGGAAAAATAAATGAATACAATAAACTACCACATTTATACAAGACTTCTATTGCATTATGGAATTCAGCCTTTTCAGTTCTGGTTGACCATTACAAGAAGTATCAGTTGAAAAACTTGCTGTCAGCTAAGTAACTCTGAGGTATAGGAATTTCTGTTTTGTAACTTTCTGTTCCCTGATTTGGGTTTTTATCTTACTTTAGCTTTATTTCTAATATTTATAATTACACTCTACTTTCCATTTCCCTGGATAGTTTGAGTACACAAGAGTGTAGTCCCTTCTAGTTGGCTTTTCTCTTACCAGCATTATTTTCCTCCAGACTCTGAACTAGAAATTAACTGAAAGTATTAAACTTTCCCTTGCAGACTACAAATAACTGCAAAGATCATTGGCACAGCCTGAAATGCAGGGGAAATAACTTCTATGTTTTTTCTATGATATTTTGCATTTAAAAAAAATGCTAAAACAGAAATTTATCACTTTCCTAACACCACTTTTTCACATTAGGAACACCCTGGGGAAGGTAGCGGACAGCAGTTCTGTGTCTGTGTACCTAACAAGCGTGTGCAACTCCTTATTCTAGTCCTATTGTGTTCTGGGGAAGGTATTTTGGGAGCTGGGGAAAAGGGTAGATAACCATAGTAAGGCTGGAGAGCACCTGGTCAGACTGCAGGATGTGTGCTTTAGAATACCCTTTGCAGTGAAATGAGAGTGCTAAGGTAACTGTCTGCTTGTTAGAGATGCTTAAGGAATGGTTTTGTTCTCTAAAAATGACCAGTGAAATAAAATGTTTTCTTTCACATTAGCAGTTCGAGATAAAGAGGGAAGCTTGGACTTCAGCTCAGCTTATGAACTAATGTTAACATTATTATTGTCTTGTCGTCACTGAAATTTTGGCCCACATTACTTGTTGCTTTTTAATGAACAAGAAAAAAGAACATCTTTTCTTTGAGGTAAGTAAACCAGCTACCTGCTGAAAGGTAACTCTTAAGACTTACTGCTCTTCATGCTCCAAATGAGTACTGCAGCTCTGAACCTGGTCTAGGGTGACGTTTTTTCCCTCCCGCTACTAATGGTACATTTCAGAAACCTCTCACATTCTAACCTCTTGATGGGTAAGGTGACTTTCACAATGAAAGAAAAAATATATTATCTTCCACATATAAAGCTCACTCAGGCAATGTGATTGGCAAAACTTTCACTTTGGAAGAACACGCTGTTACAACCTTTCTGCCTGTTTAAGGCAACCTACATTCCATATGAAGATAAGCAGGAAACAATGCAGGGTAATAAAGGTAGCTGTTATTTTCCAGGACTTCATTGTGGACTAAGCTGTCCATTAAGGAAGGTGGGAAGGAAGGTTTCATTAAAGTGTACTGACTTTGAAGAAAATATGTTTTCTCATGTGCTATTTAATTTACCTGTGTTTTGCTTCACCAATGTGGGGTTTTTTCCTACTTGGAACTTAAATTTTAAATCAGTCAATCGAAAATAGAGCAATGGCAAAAATCTGGTTTATTAACAGAACCTAATTAAGATTGAGACTTTTTTAGCTGTAATTACTATCATTCTACTCTGTGGCCTGTTGGTTTGCCTACTATTTCTGTTCTCATTTTATTAATAAAGAGGAAGTAAAATTTCAGGACCAGAACTCAGTCCTATTAAATGTCAGGACTTAAGCCACTGTGACATGGCGGGGTGGCGTGGAATCACTCTTGCAGGGTAGTCAGCCTTACTGCACTTAGAAAATGTTTCATATCCACTGAACGGGTCTTTACTGCAAAGGACTTTGAAACAAACTCTGGAGTACCTGCCTGCGGAAGAGATTTTAAGACCTTCATATTTCAGAATGGGTTTACTTGTTATCTGGGACTGATGCCTTTTATACTGTGCAACAGATCCACGATTTTCAGCCTTATAATTGTAGCTGGTAAAAAGTAGGTGGGAAAGACGCTTTGTCTCCTTCAAACACTTTTCTTTTTGTTCTAATCAGTACACTGGTATAAGCTATTCGGTGTGAGGTGCTTTCTTTTCTGTCTCCATTTTTTTTTTTTAATTCCAAAAGGCATGTACGTTCTGTGGTATAATGGAAAACTGCCAGATGTCACCATTAAAATGAAAACCCTCACAAGCTGTGATATTTATGGAGATAAGAACTCTGCCAAATGTGTGGCCACAGGGGATGCAGTCAGACATTTCCCTGCTGGTAAAACACTGCTGTGCTTTGGAAGACCAAAGGCCCCTTTTAGCTAGAGGGGTCCTGTTAAGGCGTCACATTGCCAATAGCCTTCACAAGGTAACTTTTTTGCCTAATACTTAGGTTGTTCAATCCACTCTTTCAAAATCCTGGCCTGGAGTCTTGCAGGTAGTGCCTGTACTGCTGAGTGTAGCTTGAGCATGTGATCTGACCAACAGTCATTTACATGAAAGCCTAGGCCAAGTATAGGCCAGCATAAGAAAAAAAGCAAGGAAAGAGCAAGTCCTGTCCTTGCATCTTAGCATTGACCTATATGCTCTTTACAGTGGTTTAGATGGGCTTGGCGGGGTAGGAGGAAGGAGGGTGGCCAAGTGTCTGTTCACAGGGGTTCATTCACTGATGGCTGCACTCCTGACCTGAAAGTGACATGGTTACTGAAGAACTCAGTGCCCATAGTATGGCAAGTGGGCACTCAGAATATGCTTGTACAGTGCCAGGTAGTACCTGGACACGCCTGAGGTAGCCAAAACATCAGCTGCTCTGGGAAGGATGAAAGACCACAGAAAAGTCAGTGCCTGGGCCAGCAGGCACTCCAATAGCTTCTATTTGCCACAGTCTTCTCCTTCTCCCCATGGCCTTTGGCTTGGCTAAGTGTGCTCCCAAGTGATCTAAAAACTGCAATCCTAACCTTTGAAAGTGCAAAGAAGTCAGTATTTTCCCAGGCTTTTCTGGCTGCAATTAGAAAGAAGACCATTTCTTCAGGAGCATTGCTAAAATTATCCACTGTTAGAAACAGTGGCTTTGCAATAAAGGATTCGAAAACTGAGTGAAAAGCATGTGGCACAAAGTGGTGAGGGTCCCCTGTCCTGTGGGACAGTCAATTTGCCTACAGGCAGGACTGCACAAATGTAAAGGCACTAATGAGTAGCTGACTGCATGTTAGTCCTAGATTTAACCCTCAGCATCTTTTATTGGTGGCATTTCTGCTTGATTCTGATAATTACTTCTCTCTTCCTCTACTGGTTCATTCTATGCTTTCTATAAATTCCAAAACCTGCATTTTCTTATTGTATGCTCTATGTTACGCAGTCCACTACTTTTTATCCTAGTGCTGTAACTGATATGTGTTACACTTTAACTGATTTGTGTTAGTGCTGGGACCTTCAGGGCAGGAACAGAGTTCAGTTGCCAGGATAGGTCAACCATCTAGTTTAGTTGAAAACCTTGTCCCACATGGAAAGGAAGATGTGCTTGTGTGTGAGGCATCAGCCAGCAATTCAGGGAATTAATTATAATGCCTGTTATAGTGCCTGATTCTCTAATATTCCCCTCATGTTCTCCTTGGCAAACGCAGCAGCTCCTCAGCTTCAAAAGGGCAATGTTATTTATCTGCATCAAAAGTAGGAGAGGAGGGAAGAGGGACCAGGGAAGCAAGCAGAGATGAACGAACTTCTCTAGCACCTGAACAACACTCAGCTCAAGTTCTGAAATAGTCAGATTGCTATCAAAGAGAAAAAAGGGCCCAGGACTGAGATGCTTGATAGAAATAGATGTAGTTGACAACTATAAAAATCTTTGTTTGGTGTGATACATGAGGAGCAATGTAATTTAACTCTTTTCTGTAAAACAGGATTTATGAAAGTTTGTGGAGACACAAAAGGAATTATTTTGGTAACAAAGATTTTCCAGTGCTGTAAGATGTGTCTGACCTCTGCTTATTTTATGGCAACTGACATGGGGAATTTGAATGATTACTTTGCCCCACACAGGCATAACATAATTTACTCTGCCTGAAGTCAGTGATCTGAGGACACAGCGTACAAAGTAAAATAAAAAATTTATCTGAGAATATCTTCCAGATGTTTATATGGGTGGGGAACTGCATTAAAGCGCTTCTCCATCAGATATTAAAGGTCAGCTAAATCCAGTATGACAAACTAAGCAAAGAGAGAGAGATAAATGTCACCATGTGTTAAAAACAGACCCATCTATCAAACAGGATATTTGTAAATACTACAGAAAATCAAAGTAATAGCTATGGAAAAAACCCCACACTTACTTTCATACCACAGCATAGTTTTTTTCTGAAATTGTTGTATTAATGTGTAGCTATGAGACATTAACAATTGTAATGGTGAATACATACAGATAGCTCTTGCTTCCCTCTCAACTGACCCAAAGGTATCACCTAGGAAAGTGTATCAATGTATGTGTCATCAGCAAACACTAGTTTCATCTTATAATCAGCAGTAGGAATTGTCTCTCTAATAGCTGCAAAAATTTAGGAAAAGTAAATTATATTAGGTGGTTGTTTTGAGCATTCACCATTCCCAGTTCATTCTGAAGTGTATGTAAGGTGTAGTAAATGTAAATGACAAATTGCCTCTGATTTCTGCCACACAAACTTGCTGTGAACAAACTGAGCAGCAGTTGTGCTATACCCATTCTGATCTAGGGATGCCAACAAGGCTAACAGGACATAACCACAAAAGGTAAAAGAATACTGGTTTGAAACACACAACCTCATTATACAAACTGAAAAAAAAAAAAAAAAAAAGAAAATCGCTCAGAGTGGTTTGTGCAGGTATCTCCTGACTCTTATCTGAATTTTATACCTGTATGTAGTAGTACTGCCCCCAAAACACTTTCATTCTATCAGATTTTTGGAGGAGATAAGAAGTATGCTGGTTTGGGGAAGAAAATCTCTAGATGTGCTCTATACACAGGCAAATCCTTGTGCCACCTTCTCAGCATTAAGGGACGTAACTTTCATGATCACATTTTGAAGGGAGCAGATGCACATTCTTTTCTTGCTGTGTCCTACTTTTTGTTTGTAATATGCTGGGTTTTTGATTGCTTCTCAGAGCGTGAGTTTTTCATATGCATGGATCAGATGACAAAAGAGGTAAGTATGTTCCTAACTCTGCCAAAGACCTGCTGAATACTTAGAGCTAGCCCTTCTGTGTCTCTACACAAACTCTGTTGAAGCAAACCAGAGTTTAGCATGCTAAGTTACCACCACATTTTCCCATGAGAATTAGCATTTTTTAAATATTGGCTTGGAAATGAACTTCTACCAAAAAAACTTAATCTCCACTTCCCCAGACATTTCTGCACACTAACCAAAATATAAGTCAATGTCTTTTCCACACCCATAGATGCTTTTCCTCACTTGTGCAGAAAGGAGTACTTACTTCCAATATCTGGCCGTAGCTTTTTGTCATACTCTCTCAACAGCTTGTTTAGTATGAGAGTCACATCTGTGTCTTGTGTTTTTGGAGCTAAAACCCATTTTTGGTTAGTTGTTCCATCTTCATATTCATCCTCTTCAACCTTTCTAGAACTGCAATAACAAATCAAACAAATAGAAGTTATTTTACATAACTAAAACCTGAATTTACATTCTGAGTAAATCTCCACAGTTATCTGAAGAAGTTTTAGACATCTCCCTTGGCTCCACCTATCTACCCATCCTTCGGCTGTTTTTACAACAGGATTCTCCCATTAACAGTTCCCGAGTATCTGTGGATGGGTCATCACTGAAAATTGCTTAGAAATTGTCTTCTGCCAGTCTCAAAATACTATGCTCTAGGAGTTACTACAGTTATCAGAGTAGTATTTTGTATCCTGTATTTTAACCAACCTATCCTGACTAGTTATTTACAACATTGTCTTACAAAGAGCGAACATCTGCAGTATTACTTTATTAATACATCAAGGCAACTGATTCATCTCTTGCACAAAGGCTAATAAGAGTATTAAAAATTCAGATCTTTTAATACTTCCTGATCATTTTATCCTATTAATAAAATATTATACTCAGTGCCTGAATTTCAGAGTTTAATGTATTACAAGGCTTAGAATTAAGAGCTTGCTCCTTGAATTTAAGATGGATTATCACAAGTGCACAAATATATTGCATAAATTAACCTGAATTTCCCTGCAGTTTTAATGACATTTTTTTAAAAACAGTACTACATCAAGAGTTGTGACTTCTTTCCTTCATAGGTGGATTATTTTTATTTCAAGAGTATGTTAATACAAATATGGTGAAATGCCCAGAAACCACAACTATAGCTATTTTCACACAAGACTAATTTTATTTGTGTGGCTTTTTGTGCACAAACAGTAAAACGTTGATTTGAAGATGTGTCTTTTGGTATCTTAGAAACCAAATCTGTTTGATGTCTCTCACTGGAGAAAACCTAGCACAGTTAATCCGAGATGAAGTTGTCAGGAGAAAAGATCACCTCAGTGGTGGAACCTACAGCAGTAATCATGTGTTCCTTTGACCTGCAATTGTCCTGGTGATACGATATAATTCACAACTTTTTTACACAAGAGTCAATAATTATGCAAGGTGGAAAGCAATGGAGAATCAGAGGCACCAGCCTTGCTTATTCATGGATGTGCTACACCCATCAGAGCAACCTCCTTCCCCTCTCACCCTCTCCTTCTCTCCGTAATAACACTAGTGTCTTTTAAAATATCTCAGATGTCCAGAAGACTTGACAGACACTCTACAGTAACAGAAAAAAATTGAATACAAGTATAAAAATTTAATCACAGAGCATCATCAACCCTCAACATTTCTTGTAGATCATCATTCGAGCACTTAATGAAACTTTTAATTGAAACTGCTCTACAGCCAATACACCCCTAAGGATTAGCCATGAATCACTTAACATGACCTCACAAATTGCGAGCGCTCTACGTACAATTTCTATATAAAAATAATTTTGAAACATAGACCCTGAGGATTTTCTACAGGGAGAGCTCATATAACCAAGTTGCGAAAGTAGAGAAAACTTAGGGGAAATTTTGAATAGACAAACATTCCTTCTCTGTTAGTGAGTTGTATTTTTAAAAAAACTTGATCTTTTTTGTATAATTCACCCAATGAGCACTAAAGAAACCCAAGAGCATTGTTTTTTCTCTCTCTCAGATTCATGACAGGCCCTGTGTTTTAATACTGCAGTTACAGAACCATTCTCAAAGGAGGCACCGTCTCCAAACATACATGGTTGATATTTCAGAGCTGAAACGCTGCAGTGGTGCTGAATTGCCGGTAAGAAAGGAGCACAAATCACACATCTTTTTTCTGCTGCACCCACCACAACTTTACTGGAGGCATTCAGACTGCACATGGAAATGAGAACTGAGTTCAGGTAGGATTGTGATTCCCATTTTCAAGGACTCTTTTATAAAACCAGTCACTAACAGGAGTCTAAGCATTCGCAGACCTTTTAAATCCCCTCACTCTAGCAGCTTGTTTCGTAGAAAGTACCTTCAAACCACATAAATTCCTACCTACCTTCTAGATTAAGATTGAGGGTAGGAGAGGTTTCACAGTGGATCAGAGTATAATGCACTAGACACATTTTTCAAGGTGTTTTTTCTTCCTTAAGAGTGCTATCTCACTCCCCTTGCTTGCCTCTACACAATTAAGCTCCTTGAAGGCACTTGAGGTTGCATTTTCACCTGTAGCCTCACTGGTGACTGCCATTTCCCAGTACATCCCTGCTATCCACAGAAACAAGCACAGGATGATGGCAGGCCATTCTCAAACAGGGGAGGAAGAAAGGCTGCACACCTTCTCCAAACTCCTTAGGAACCACTAGTTTTGATCCTGTGAGGAGACAGAGAGCAGGCAGTGCACAAACTGCAAAGGAGAAAGGCTTGAAAACCCTGAGAGGTTGTGGGGAAAGCATTTATTTCCTGCAACACGTGTGTCTGGGACTAGCTCTGGGGGCTGGCGTGAAGCAGCCTCTAGTTCCCGTGGGGATGTGGGAAAGAGATGCCACTCAGGTGTGGGGCAAGCTGCTGAGGAGAACACGGTCAATAAATCGGGAAGGGTCTCCGAGCATACCTGCAGCCCGGTCTGTGGCAGATCCTGCAGGGTGAGGGGTGTGGAGCTGAGGTGACGCCTTTGCCTGGGTTATGCGGCGAAGGGCTCTTCCTAGTACCCTGGACAACCACCGGGACCGAAGGCTAGCCTCGTCCA
>NW_009621039.1:1906-2153 GCF_000690535.1 Cariama cristata | reverse complement strand
GGGCAAGGATGACTTGAGAGCTGGCGGGGAGCTCTTTGGGTGGGTTCAAACCTTCTGGGTCTTTGCCAGTTTGTGTTTTCTAGAATAAATCAAATAGGAAAAGGTGACGGTTGCAGATGGGTGCGTTTCTCACAGAAAATATTAAAATCTGATTTTTTTAGCTGGGGTTTGGGAGGGGGGTTCAGGGCTTGGTCCAGGCATTGCAGCCGGAGAGGACGGCCTCGCAGCGTGTTTTGCCACTCCCAAA
>NW_009621039.1:1539-1848 GCF_000690535.1 Cariama cristata | reverse complement strand
CAGCTGCCGGTGCAGCCCTGTCACAGAAGTGATGACTTAGCCAGAAAGCCTCCCCGGCTTGTAATCGCTTCCAGTCCCTTCCCAGTTTGTTATTAGCTTGCACGTTTCAGCTGGGTGACTCAGAAGACACCAAGGAGCTATTTATAATGAGCGTTTGAGAGGCTAAGACCAGTGGAAGGATTTTTTCCCCCCCACCCTCTTTCCTTGAGCTATTGCCGGCCGAATGCGGCTGCGCTCCCCTTGCCCGTGGGCAGACGGGTCTGGAAGGGGACCCGTCCGTGTGCCCCGAGGTTCAGGGTCTGGTTGCCA
>NW_009621039.1:731-1059 GCF_000690535.1 Cariama cristata | reverse complement strand
TACTGCCGTGTTTTTCCTTGCTCTCCAAAAAAATGGGGCCTCTCCTCATTTTTTTTTTGGACTAGTGATAACATGGCCAGGCCGATGGCAGCATCCTTCCCGTGTGGAAAAACAGGTGGAAGGCGTGCAGCCTTTAAATAAGAAATCTGACAACGGGGAGAGGTGTCGGTGCCAGCAAAGCCTTTAATCTCCCGGCTGAAGCCGGGGATGGTGCACCCCCCGACGATGTTGCTGTCAGCTGCTGGGGGCAAGAAAGCTCTGCCCCCCTGCGAGCTGGGCGCTCCTGCCGATGCCAGCGACGGGATTCGGGGCTGGGGGGGCCCTTTGT
>NW_009621039.1:0-589 GCF_000690535.1 Cariama cristata | reverse complement strand
CTCGGCATCCCTCCGGCTGCTGCGCGGCTAGGGCTGGGGCTAGGGTTAGGGCTAGGGCTGAGGTTAGGGTTAGGGTTAGGGTGAAGGTTAGGGTTAAGGTCAGGGTTAAGGTCAGGGTTAGAGTTAAGGCTAAGGCTAGGCTTAGGATTAGAGTTAGGGCTAGAGCTAAGGTTAGGGTTAGGGCTAGGGCTAAGGTTAGGTTTAGGGTTAACTCTCGGCCTAAACTTAGGGTTATGCTTAGGGCTAGGCCTAAGTTTAGGATTAGGGTTAGAACTATGGCTGAGGCTAGGTATGGCTACCCCTTCGTGTCGGGTTATGGTCAGGGTTAGAGCTAGGCTTAGGGTTAAGGCTAATGTTCCATTTCGGGTTAGGTTGGAGTTCGGGCTAATGTTAGGTTTAGGGTTAGGATTAGGGTTAGGGCTGGGTTTAGGGTTAGGATTGGCTTTCCCAGGACAGGGGACCTGGGGACCCTCCCTCTGCTCGCTCAGCACTGCAGGCTCCTTTCTCCATGGCACCGTGGCTCCGGGGCTCTCCCCGTGCACGTGGTTCCCCCGCGGCTGAGCCGGAGCTCGACTGAGCCCTGCCGCCT
>NW_009621038.1:0-2929 GCF_000690535.1 Cariama cristata | reverse complement strand
GTTCCAGTGTTTCACCACCCTCATTGTGGTGAAACACCCTCGAGGGTGGCTAACTCCTAATTTACTATGAACATAATGGGAGAATCAGCATCTTTTGCTTTCCAGCTAACAACAATAGTGTTAAATCCTCTTGCAAAATGTCGGGTAAGTGCAGAAACCCCACTGCAAAAGTATTCTCATCAGTTTTGCCCTGGGGAAACTGAAACGCCTAATCTTCAAGCCTACTGAAGGACCACGTGCACCGACCTTTGCTCTGGGTGCTGCATGGAGGCTGCTGCTAACAGATATGTCCATCCCTTGATCGCAGGGTGTGTAACAGATAAGGGAACAGAGCACAGACTTCCAAATTCCCAGCTGATACTTTTAATCAGGCAGCAGGGATCCTGAAGGAAATGAGTCTGAGTCTGTGTAATTCCTAGCTAACTGAAAGCTTGACCTGCTCTGTGAATCAGGCAAATGTCCCATTGACTTCGATAAAAGCTTTTTGAAGAGAGGGCTACAGGCAGGATCTGACTCATCCTGTGCCACAGGCAGGTAGTTACAGCGTCTGAGCACTGCTAATAAGGCTAGAATATCCTGAATCTTTCCATGCAACAGTGTCTCAGTAATGTAAGTGATATATCATATATATATAGATTAAACTATATATAACAACTGCACAGTCTGTGGTTATATTTTTATAGAGGGAGTTTCTGGTGATTATAAATTAAGATATCAATTCTCATATTACCAAGATCCAAAGATAAAAATATCACTATATAACAAATGCAAATATTGCTTGTATTTTATTTTTATGATACTTGAATGCTGACAACAATCACAAACAGGTAATTGTTGGCCTAAGTATTTTAACAATCTTAAAATAAGGCTCCTTTTATTCCTTTTTATGCATTTTTTGAGCTGATCTTCTTTTGGAGAAATATATGGAGCAGTCCCTGTGATGATTTGTTGTACTGAGAAGATTTGTGACAATCTTTCAGTGCATATATACATGTTCCTTATCAAAGTATTTTTTTTTTCCTTTGGGTAGACAGAAATTTTATGCAGGGATGAAAGCAGAATAGCTAAATTTCTGTCTAAATTTGGCTTGCATTTTTACTTATTTATAATAAAGACATCAACAGTAGTGCCATTGTTTTCTTCTATATTGCAGGCAGCTATAAATAAATGGGGGAGTTCACAAAAAATTCAAGGTTTCCCTTCAAGATACTCCATATGATTATGAAAGCTGAAATCTAGTCCCTGGATTTTTGCTCTGGGAAATAACAGGATTTAGTTGTGTCACCTGTCTGTGGGACAGCTAAAATGTAATTTATAGCCCACTCACCCTGATGATTCCCTCTAAGTGTCCCCAAGATGTCCTAGACTTCTTCTGCCAACGTGATATCAGGAATAAACAGACCTTCCCAAGATCACAAAGGTTCAGTGTGTGAAGTGCTGGGGGAGAAAGGGGACATATATGACAGTCATAAACCAAAATGGTATCTGCAAATGGAAACAGCCACTTTTCCTTTGGGCAACAGTGGCAGGAGTCAGCAAAGACCTTCAGTAAAAGAGAGCTCAGTGGTTTCAATAGCATAAATAAATCTCTGGACAAGAGACAAAGTCTTTACTACTATCTAGCAAACCTTTATTCTAAATGGAATATTAATTTCCTATCAGTCTGATTTACCGATACACTCTGAAACGTAGCCAGGTGCAAATTCTCCCCATTTCTTAAGTTAGTTTCCTGGTGGTTCACCTAGACAGGCCCTTTAAGTATAAAGATGAATGGAAAGGGTTGTATGGATAATGCAGATCAATGGCTGTCTGAAGAGCATGACTAAGAGGTAATGCCTTTTCCTGCCACTCTGAGCCAACATCATAAAAATGCATGTCAGTCTACCCTTGCAGCCTTGCTAGCGTGGCTGCAGTTGAGCTGGCCGGGAGTCCCAGCAGAAATACACTGACATAGGGGAAGGCAGTCGTTTTTCACGGGCTCAGCGTGTGCAAGGAGCATCTATAGCACCATGGAGCTCAGGTGTTTGCAGCTGGTAACCTCAGCATGGCCCCACTAACTTGGACTCTCCTCACGTGGTGCCACTCAGACCCCACTGCTAACTCAGCAGCAAGGCCCTGTGTCTGATGGTTCTCTGGGTGCTCATCTTCCTGAAGGGCAGAGGACTAGCAAAGAGATGATGCGTGAACTTCAACCCATGGCTCAGCCCTGAAGGATGCAGGAGAAGACAGGGCTGCTCCTTTGGGAGCCTCATGGGAGTGAGTGGCTATCCCTGAAGGGCAGTGCAGGGAATATGAGCTGTGGATGCTCCCAGGCCTGGCCCCTCCATCTGCCTTAAGAGGAGAGAGGCAGTGAACATATTTTTGCTTTGGCCCTTTTATATCGGCACATAAAAATCTAGCCTATATCCCTTCAGCTGTCCGGGGCAATGCATTTCCCAGGAGCATGGAGAGATTTAGGATACCTGTGGAACCGTGTGTTCAGCTATGAATGGTTTAATAGGCTTACACATAAATATAACCAATAAATAAACAACAAAAGCCATAGCACAGCTCCTACCGGAGACTCTTGACAATGATTTGGCCGCTTCTGCCCACCAGGTCTCCCCTCTTTGCTAGCTTTTGAGGCACAATGGATTTCCGTGGCTTCCCCCTGCCCCAAGGTGCCGGGGGAACAGCCCAGCCCAGCCCCGCACCGGGCAGAGGCGCTATCGCGCCCGGGATCCATCGCTTAGGTGCTGCCCAGGGTGAGGTGAAGAAGAGGAGGAACAAGAAGAGGAGGAGGAGACATAGACACACACCTCCCGCCCATTCCCAGACGGGGCTGCAGGGATGGATTTCGGGCCAGTGGTGGGAGGAGAAAGCCGGGCCGGGCGATTTTATAACGGCGGGGCGGCGGCAGCCCGCTGTCTCCTGCCCGGAGCTATGCGGG
>NW_009621037.1:355-2179 GCF_000690535.1 Cariama cristata | reverse complement strand
GAGCAGACGTACTGTAGAGCAGCACCATGGTTGAAGTGCCGGTGCTCTTGGAGATCTGGGTGGCCACCAAGGCGTACTCCTCGTAGTTGGTCTCCACCACACGAATGTCGTGTTTGCTGCCCCAGCCTGCGGGAAATAGGGAGAGCACTGCTCAGCCCTGGGCACCGAGCCAGCTCTGAGGTGCTCCAACGAGGGCAGGAGCAGGGACGGGCAACAGCCCAGGGGCTGGGCTGGGAGCTGGGGGCACATCAGGGGCTGCCCCACAGAAGGACGGGCTGGGAACCAGGCACTCCCGTGGGCTGCTGTAGGTTGCTCCGTCTTGGTGTAAAGGCTGTTCCTCTTCTCACACTGGTCACCCCTGGGGAGCGCAGCATGAGGATGTCAGGGGGACCGGGGGTGATGCTCCAGACCACACATAGCCCCAGGCACGGCACCATGGGGGAGCAAACCCTGCTCGCCCACGCCCCCCCCACACCCATACTTAGGGTAGGTGGAGGTGACCTCCAGGTTCCCATCTGCAGTGACGGAGATGACCGTGGTGCACATCTTCATCAGATGCTTCTTCTCCTTGAACCAGTTGGAGTTGGAGGCCAGGCCGATGCTGTACCATGTCCCTGTGAGCTGCACACAACCTCTGCTCAGTCGCCAACCGGGCACAGACCCCAGCTCACCCCTTAGCCACCCACCAGCCCCAGCCCAGGCCACCTCCCCCTCCCCTGCCAGCCTGCACCCCACAGCAGGATGGCAACCTGGGGGTCCTCATCCCCCGGGGAGCTGCTACAGCTCTTGGCATCCACAAACCGCAGTGGCCAGGAGATCCCTGGTTTACAATGTCCCCTTCGCTGCCCAGGGGTGTTTCCCTCCTCTTTGCCCCAAGCCCGGGGAGGGGGGTGACAGTTTTTTTTTGAGATGCCATTTCCATCTGTCTGCGGGCATAAGGAGGGGTCAGGACCCCTGGAACCAGCACGGCTCATCCCAGCCCAGTCCCTGGGGCTACCAGCTTAGAGGAGAACTGTTGGCCTTGGAGATGGGCTGTACTGGGACCACCCTTGCAGGACATGTCACATCCCCATCCTTGCAGGACACACCTCCATCCCTATCACCTCCCTGGGGTGGCTGTGTCCCCCAGGACCCCTTCAGAGGTTCCCTGGAGGAACAGGCAGCATGGCCCCTGCTCTGGCTCGGTGGGACCCCAGGGCTGTGGGGCTGGGCCCCCACCCTGGGCTGGGGCTGTCCTGGTCTGGGTCCTGCCCATGATGGGGAGAGGAAGGGGAGTGCAAGCACCCCAAGCATGCCAGCACCCAGGGGCTGGGAGGGCAGAGGGGTCTGTGGGACACCCCAGCACAGCAGCCCTTGTTGTTCTGGGACCCTGGACTGAGGGGGGGAGGGTGTCTGTGTTGGGGAGGGGGGGTCCATGGCCCATGTCCGTGCTGTCTGTCAAACTGAGATTGCTTTTCTCAGCTCCCCCCTATAAAAATCCCTGTGCATCTACACCCACCCCACGGCACAGCAGACAGCCCAGCCCCACACCTACTTGGTCCTGCCCCACGGGCTGGAGCCTGGATCCTGCATCCCCTCCAGAGCCACCAAACCCAAGCCCTGGGGGGGTTCCCCAGGGCTGTGGGGGCCAGCCTGGACCCAAATCCACCTGCAACACCCTTTCCACACATTTTCAAGGTGAGGATCCCCCCCAAAACACCCCAAACCTCCATGTAAGTGATGCCAGCCAGGTTGGGTCACCTTGTCCTGCTGGAAGTCGGTTTGCACGGGAACGGTGTCCTGGGCATGCAGTGCCCCGAGCAGGGTCAGCCCCAGGACCCCGAG
>NW_009621037.1:0-246 GCF_000690535.1 Cariama cristata | reverse complement strand
TCCCCCCCAGGACCCCGAGCAGCGTGGCATGCATGTCTTCCGTCAAGCGAGCGGAGTCGAGCCAAGCGAGAGGAACAAGCAGAGAGCTGCAGTGCCAGAGAGTCAGGCAAGCCCCTATTTATGGCCAGGCTTTGCGGTGGCCCCAGGGGGGACCAGCCCTTGCCTTTCCCACCACCCCGCCCCTCGCTCCCCATGCCGTTATGCAAGTAAGAGCAGGGGCGAGGGCTGAAGCCAAAGGGCAGCCAG
>NW_009621036.1:0-1507 GCF_000690535.1 Cariama cristata | reverse complement strand
AAATAGGTGCCAAAGCCTCCTGCCCGTACCTGCCCGGCAGCAGCGCTCCCCGGGGAGCTCCGGCACTGCCATCCGCGGCCAGTGCCCCCCGGGTGGGCAGGGGGAAGGCAGGTGATGCCCTCTCATCCGGTCCTGTCTCGGCAGCCCCTTGCTGCTCTGCCCTCGCATCCTTTCCCAAAAATGGGAAAAAAATAGCCCTTCCCGGGGGGTGCCCCCCTCTGCCGGCAGATGTGCTCCTGAATCCAGAGGGAAGCAGGCGAAAACCTCGCAGGAGCCCAAAAATAAAAAAAAAACAAAACCAAATCGCAGGGATTTCTGGAAGAGCACGACCCGCTTTGGCCGCAGCCCAGCTCTCATCGCCTCCACGGAAGCCCCCGGCTGCGGAGGTGTGCCGGGGGTGCCCCGCCGTGCTGTGCAGGCCGAGCTGGGGCCACTCCATAAACGCTGGGGCACCCCAAAATCCCCCGGGGTGTTTTTCATTCCCACTCTCCTGCAAGAAAAAGGGAAACCGGGGCTGGGCAGTACTCACCGTGGAGGCGAGAGCTCCTTTCCTCTGGGACCAAGTCCCGATGAGCCTTTGGTATAAATACCAGCGAGCCCGTGGAACCTCAGAGGCGGATCCTCTCTAAACAAAGATCCTAAATAGGCTAAGTGATGGTGTGTTAGCCATATGGCCATATAAGGTGTTTTATTTCATTAAATTGACCTTGGACTGATGGTAGGACCCAGCACGGTTAATTATTGTAAGAAAATCTATGTGGGGATGCTTGGGAGGCAACATCGCATTTGTGAGTCTGTTCCTTTTATGCTCCGCTCCGATAAACAAGTGAGACACAAGTCCTTATAAGTGACGGTCTCGGCAAAAAGGAGGTGGAAGCATCTCCGGTTCCTGGGGAGAGCGTGGAGAAACCCCGCCCGGGTGGAGGTGGGTGTGGGGGCTCTGCCGTGGGGGACACCCCGGAGCCAGGATGGGAATTCGGCATCGCCAAGACACTGGAAATGCCCCGGGTTGGTGCATCGCTTCCTCCCGGCCTCGGTTGCCGCGTGTCTCCCTGGCATCTGGCACCTTTGGGATGTCTCTCCCCGAGGTTTTCTCTCCCTGGCCCCATTTTTGGGCTTTCGGTGCCCCAAAGCCCCTCGTCCCTCAAAGCCCCTCGTCCCCCAGATCCTCAGCTCGAGCAGGGCCAGGACTCGCGGGTCCAAAGCCCAGCCCTGTGTCGTGGGTGCACCCAGCCCTCGCCCTCTCCCCAGGAGGATTTTGGAGGCAGGATGAGCCCAGACCCCCCTCCAAGGGGCAATGGGGGTGCTGTCCCCTGGCCCCCTGCCCGAACGCGGCATGGGGGGGAGGCAGAGCCACCCCCGGCCCTGTGGATGCGGCCTCGGTAGCGGCCCGCAGCTCTCACAGAAGCCAACCAGCGGCTGCCAAACTCCCGGCTGCCTTTTTAAGGGCAACGGTCCCACACCGGGGACTCTTCCCAGAGCACCCAGGGCAGGGGGGAGGCAGGAG
>NW_009621035.1:43685-45273 GCF_000690535.1 Cariama cristata | reverse complement strand
GCCCGCAGCCCTGCCGACAGCTGCCAAGCTCTTGCCACCGCAGCACCGAGAGCGGGGACTGCTGCCACCCGTCCTGCCCCACGCAGGGACCGTGGGGACAGCCCATGCCACACCTCCAGCTCCGGCCTCCCCAGCACCTGCCTCCCAGCCTGCCTGCGGCCGGGGCACCCTCGCTGGGCACCCCCCGGGTTCCCCCTCCTTCCTGGCAGCCAGGCACGGCTCAAAACCTGCCCTGATTTATGGTCTTGGCACGGCTTGGGTCAAAACAATCCGGAGCTGCTGCTGCAGGAGCTGTTCCCATGGGATCTGCCAGGGAATGGGGCCATGGCGTCCCTGACACCATCCCGGTGGAGAGACAGGTGGTCCTAAACTGGGTCTGGGGGCAACGGGTGGGCACGAGCATCTCCAGGGCGGTGTTTAGGCAGAGAGCGGGCAATTTGGTCAGGGAAGGGGGCACTGGGCTGCACCAGGGCTGAACTGGTTTGAGTGGGGAGCACTCAGTTCCCCCCAGAGCCCCTGGGGTCCGGCAGCAGCTCGATGGGGTTCAGCCTGTGCCTTGAAATCCAAGGAAAGTGGGAGCAGGGGCCAGCCGAGGAAGAGGAAGCCGAAGGCACAAATGAACCACGCCAGCCCGGAGGTGACAACACTGGGACCGCAAACCCAGCTGGGGACAGAGGCTGCCTCGTTAGTGATGGCAGCTAACGAGAGGGGAGCCAGCCCGGGGTCTCCCTGCTCTCCCCTCATCCCACACGCCCGCAGAGAGGCCCCACCGCAGTCGTCCTGCGATGAATCGCTCGCTGCAATTAACCACAGAAACTCGGAGGCAATTAACCAAGCGCTGGCCCGACAGTCCATAAAGCGTTTACTGCACGGTCATGAATAACTCGTGTGGGGTCCATAAACCACGCGGCTGCCGGTGTCCCCATGTCCCCCTGGCCGGTGTCACCCAGCACCCAACCTGCGGCAATGGGGGTGGATTTGGGTGCATCCCCATCCCGGGGCTGCTCCTCATCTCCTGAAAAGGGAGAGGGGAAAAAAAAACCTCACCCGAGCCTTGCCCAAGGGGCTGGTGCTGTGAGAGAAGCCAAATGAACGAGTTCTTGTTAATTCTCACGCAAAGTCGGTGAACGTTTTGAAACGAAACGCGGCGGTCGCCGGGAGGGGTTGAGCTTGAAGGGAGAGGTCCGGGTCACAGCCGGCGGGACAGGACGTTTTGGTGAGACGGTCTGAGCAAATGCCGGCGGTGAGAGCGGGCAGACGCCGGAACGGGGCCGGGGCCAGGGAGTTTCCATCCTCAACTGCGGCGAGGTCCGGCCGGCCCCGCTGGGAGCGATTTTTTTGCATTTTCGCAGCCCTGGATCGTGACCGTTAACATTAACCCAACCCAACCCAACCTCTCTCTCCAAACAGAAGCGGAGTTTCTCCCTTCCCACTCCCTGAGCCCATCACCTGCCTTTCGCGCCTGCTCTCCCCCGGCAGCTCCTCTGCCACCGCGGTGACTCCTGGCAGCTCCCCCGGGGCTGACGCCTGGCCCTGGAGCAGCAGCCGTGTGAAAATTTGGCATTTTGGCTCGCCTCTACCCTCTCCT
>NW_009621035.1:43322-43567 GCF_000690535.1 Cariama cristata | reverse complement strand
CGCCCCACCCCCCAAATTCCTGCGTCCCCACCAGCTTTCACAGCTGCTTCTGGCAGCAGCGGACCAGATCCAGATGAAGGACAGGGATTTCCACGTCCTGCCCCGGTGTCCCCACTGCAGGGACACGTGGCGGGTGGCTTTGGGCACCAGGGAACCAATAACGCCGGTGAAGAAGAGCCGAGGTCACCCTGGCAACCGTGGCCAACAAAGATGACATTTTTACCAATCAATCACCCCCTGCAATT
>NW_009621035.1:42571-42791 GCF_000690535.1 Cariama cristata | reverse complement strand
AGAACCATCCCGCGCGGAGGCCACGGCAGGAGCGAGCGATGCCCTCAGCACCCAGCACCCGTCTCCAACACCCAAAACCTCTCCCTCCCTTGCAAGGGGGCAAGTTCAGAGCCAAAGCTTCTTCGATTTGGCTTTGAAAATTCCCTCCCTGCGGGCAGGGGGGGAGAGCAGCCGTGCAAAGCCAGGCTGCAAGCGGCGCAGCAGAGGCAGGGGCAGGGGA
>NW_009621035.1:0-42394 GCF_000690535.1 Cariama cristata | reverse complement strand
TGGGGCCGGCCCCTTGGTGAGCGGGTACAAAGTGGGGGGATTTGTGATGCACCAGCCCCTCTGAGCTTGCCCTGCTCCTCCTGCCGGGGTGGAAACGGAGCCTTTTTTTCCAGCAAGTTGCTTTGCTTCACCTCCCCAACTTTCAGCTCACCCCAAAGGAGCTGCCTGTGCCAGTCCAGGGGGTTCGGGAGGCGAGGGAATGGGGTTGTGGGGTTCTCTCTGCTCATTTGCTTCCCCCGATGCAGCTGCAGCATCTGAAAGCCGAGGCGGTGGCGAGTTGGGGACAGGCAATGCCAAGCCCTGGGGCTACGCTTTGAGTCAGAGGTGAAGCCATCAAAAAGGGGCAAAGATTTCAGAAAGCGAGCGAGCCTCTCGCTGCGGTTTCTGTTGGCAATGCCCCAGCTCTGGCAGCGGCCCCAGGAGCCGAGGTCTTCCAGGGAAAAACAAGTGTCTCGGACCTCTGAGTCGGAGACTGAACACGCACTTGCGGCACCGGTGTCCGTCCATCCACGTGTCCGAGGCTGAGTGAGTGGTGCTCACCTGGGACCAGGGCTCTCGCAAGCCTAAAAATCCCACCGACCTCAGCCCTTGACCCGGAGGAGGCTCGGAGGGTCCCTTCCACCTTCCAGACTCCAAAAAAAAGCAGCAAATCCAAATGCTTCGGGCACCACAGGGATTCCCTGACAGCCGGTGTCACCTCGGGGTGTCAGTCCCCTTCTGGGACCCCTGCACGGCAGGCAACCTGCAAAAGGGGGATGTGGGAGGAGGAGAGGGGCCAACGATCCTGCAGGGGAAGGGATGGCATGCCAGGAGGTTAATGCCGGAGCTCAGCGCACCCAGCACCTCAAAAGCCCACAGAGGTGGCTCAGAACACAGGTCAGCTGTGACTTTTACAGCATCCTAAGTAACCGCTGCCATCGCCAAGCCATCACCAGCACGTTAAATAAAACACATTGCCAGTGAGGTCATCTAATAGCCTATTATTTTTTTATTTGAACTTTTTACCTTCACCTCTTCCTCCATGCTGAATCAGCTCCTTCACTTGGCACTTTAATTCCTGCCCCATTTGCGAGATTGATACGGGCTCTCCTGGGGAGCCTGGTCAGGCGATGGGAGGACATCGAGGCGGGTGTTGGTGCTCCCGGGTTCTTGCTCCAGCTCCAGGACAGAGGCAAGGGGAGCCAGGACGTGTCCCACTGCTGCCCAGCGGCTCAGGGCGTTGCTTGGGGGGCGAGAAGGGTTTGCACAGAGCGAGGGTCCGGCCCGCGTCACCCCAGGCATCACCTCGTCTTGCAGTCCCGGGGGGTTGGGGCTGGACTGTTGAACGGGTTTTGCCCCCTTTCGTTCAGCTCCTTGCCTCACCCCAGCAGGCTGAGAGCTGCGAAGCCAGCGATAAGTGCTGGGGGAAGGTTGGGCTCTGCTGCCAAGCTACTTTGTGAGGACACGGAGGAAATACCAGCAGCTGCAAGTTGAAGAGATGCTCCAGGGAAGCCTGCCCAGGCCCTCCCCGCCTCCGGGATGGCTCCAGCAGCCATCCTCCCCGATTCGGCCGCAGGCAGAGCAGACCCAGACTCAGGAGCGCGCGTCTAGTCAACACCCTTTTATTAAAAACAATTACAAAAAAAGTTACAGGTTATAATAGTTATGTACAACCCAAAAACCGCTTACCAACCACAAACCTCTGGTTTTACAGTGTTACGGCGCCCGGGGGTCCAACGCGTGCTCTGACCCACACCGACAGCGCACGGCGAAGTGGTCTGCTTTCCCACTAACATCCCACAAAACAGGGAACCTCCCCCCCACGCACCCCACTCCAAAAGTCTCATTTTAGGGGACCCCAGCTGAACCGTGGGGAAAGGAAGGGGAAATGACCAAGGAGCCCTGGCTTGGCCGGACTCACACCTGGAGAAACACACCCTGCAGCGATGTTCTGCCTTCCCCAAGCCCAGGCGGTGGGAGATGAAGCCAAGCAACCAACTCCCCAAGCAGGACATCAGCACACCGGGGCCACCGTAGAAATGTGCTGGCTTTTGCAGGAAAAGCGGCTGCTGCCGGAGAGCTGGGACTGCTTCTCGCGTAACGGGGGAACCTTGAGGCAAGAGCCGGCTTTGAAATTTAACGTGGCTGCACGGTAGATCGGTGGGCTGCTCCAGGTACGCTCTGTTGCTGCAGCCAGGGGTGAAGATAAATGGGGGGATAAACAAGGGAAAAGAGGCAGAAGCAGGAACAAACCTTCCCTCCCTGGTTAGGAAGCCCTGAACTTTCTCTCTCCGTCTCTCCCACGGCCTGGGCAGGAACAGCATCGTTCCCGGCAGGTGATGGGAGAGGGGGACAAGACAACGTGTCCCCAGGCTGCTTCATGTGGAAGCCCCACAGCAGGGAAGGGGGCGGCTGCAATGCTTTGGCAAAGGAGAGCTGGGTGCGACGCGCCCTACGGAGCGCTGGGGGAGCGGCAGGGAGCTGCATGGCCCAATATTTGGGGTAACAAAGAGGCTGGGAGCCCATGCCTCTGCCTGCCAGAGGAAACACAGGAGGGCTCAGCAGTAACAGGAGCCTTTACGGTCCCCACTTCTCCTGGTGGCTTCAGGAGAGGCTGGAGAGGTCAAGCGCTGGAAGCCACATCCTCGCCTCTGAGAAGAGCAGTGGGATGGGGAGAGCCAGAGGTGGGACAGGTCAGCAGGACGTGCTGGGGGACAGGCAGCACGTCCCCAAACTCTGAGCCCAGCGCTGCCAGTGGGGTTACAAAGGAGAGAGACGGACCCAGCGCTGACAGGAACCCCTGCCCCACTGCCACCGGAGCAACACAGCCAGCCCGTGCCAGGGACGCAGGGGCCCAGCACCACGCCAGCCACCACTGGGAAGCAACGTCAATCCTGCCTGGGAGCGGTGAGGCAATCGCTGCTCTAATAATGGGGCTAAGCTGCTGCCTGGACCTCAGCTAGAAGACCTCACCTCTCAAGGACCACTTCAATCAGCTCTGTTGTCGCCCCTCAACATCAACGGAGCCCGGGTGGAGAGATACCTCTGGAGCCGTCCTGTCTGCCTCTGCTCCTGTCCCCGCTCACCGCAAGTGTGACAGAGACACGCTCTCAACAGTTGCTTTTGTCCAGGGAGGCCAGACAGGCAATAACGGGGTCTTTTGTTCTTCTTAAACACCCAACATGTAAACTAGTTTAAAAGAATAATTTTTACCTATTGCTTTTGCTCTTGTCTGCATCAAGTCCCTGCTATCAGGGACAGACTGGTGGGGATTCCTGCAGACTGCTAGGGGCCACCCTTAGGTGCAATCCTAGCTGTGCCTAGGTCGCCCCAAAAACCTTGATCCCTACATACAAACTCGCTGGACACATGCTGGAAGCTCAGTATCAGGGTAGCTTGTCCTAACCCACAAAGACACGATGCCTGTTCTTACCACTGTCGTCCCCAACACGGCTCCTTCCCCTGGAAGGCTGCAAGTTGCTGCTTGGCTCTGGGAGTTCAGTTTCTCCCAGTCCCGCTGTCCCTTGCCTCACGACTACACACACAGCTCCCTGAGGTCTGGGCAAGGACTGACACTTGTAGTTTCCCCATTTTGCAGCGATTGCAGAACCAGCGATGCCAGCCCTCGCTGAAGAGATCACCTGGGTCGCAGCAGGCGGTAATTCCCCTGACCCCATCTCATCCTTCTCTGACCTGCTGCTCCCACCGCACGCTCTCAGCCAGCCTCCCTCGCTTGCAACGCTGGCTTTCTCCTCCACAGTGGGACTGCACTAGGATCTCCTCCCAGAGTGTTTGATCCTCACCTCTCACCATCGGCTCCTTGCCACTCACACACCAGCTACGCAATCCACTCACTTTACAGCTTCCTGCCCAACCTTCTTCCATTTCCCCCCCATCTCCAAACACTGCGGGAATCTACCAGCTTTGGAGTACAGAGGCAATTTAAGTTACATTTGAATAAAAAAAAAAAAAAAAGAAAAAAGATCTACCTTTAACTGAACCAGAAAGATCCTTCTGCACATATCCAACCTACTTCTAAAAGCTTCTCCTAGGAACCAAGTAGTTCTTTTTGGTTGTGCTACTCAAAACCACCTTGCCATGCCTACAAGGCAATTGTTGTACCACAGAGTATCCCTCAGGTGGAGTAAAGAGGATCTGAGAGCCACTATCTGGACACAGGGACCTGCAAGCAGTGAGCTGCTGCCGTTCAGCTGCGCCAGCAGCAGTCGGTAAGTCCCATAGATACCTGCGAGTGCACGGGGAGTCTGGGGTAGCATGCTGCTGCGTACAGGTGGACAGTGTTACTCTGAGCATTTATTGCACTGCTTCAAAGAGGTGGAGGAGGAACAGGAGAGAGAGAAAGCGCAAGTCATCGTTTTACTTTAGCATCTTCTTTGATCTTCCAGACCATCAGCTCCATGCAAGCTCTGGCATCCTCGCTGGAGTCGTGCCCTTCCACTAGGGACAGAAAGACAAGGACGGCGGTTACCACCTAGGCCCAGGCAGCCCCGCTGCGGCACGGGGGCTGCCCACTCACAGCACAAAGCACAGCAGGAGGCCTCCCAAAACCAGGTCCTGCCTGACACTGCTGGCCCAGCTGCTCGCTGCCCTCTGCCGCAGCAACCACAGAAGCATCTGTGATCACTGTGAACCACAACGATGGATTTAAAGTAGAAGAATTTTCACTAGATGTATTTTTTGCTGGACTTCAGCCTGACACCGATCCCTTGTTTAAATTAAGAGCTGAAGTCCTGCTAGTCTGTAGGCCCTCAGGCTATGGAGTAGCTGGTCAGAGAGGCCTCGATTTCCCCAGCAGTATGTTTACAATGTGCTCAAGGAAGACAGAAAGGAACATGCCGTGCTTCAAACAGAAAGGTTGGTCTCAGTTTGCCAGAGAGAGAAGGGAGGGAGGGCACGACACGGCCTTGACAGAGCTACTTTTGGCCTTCTCACGCCACTTCTCCAGTCCCCACTTAGCAGAGAGAGGGAAGCAGCATGTGCTTCTGGCTCTCAGAACAGGGTTCAAAGTGAAACTGTCTGTGGCAGAGACTTCATGTGCTGGCCCATTCACAGCTACTGCCAGACACTATATGCAGGAATAAAAAGATGAGGAGCAAGAGGATGGGGCTTGGGGAGAGCAGAGGAAGGCAGATCCAAGGAGCCCACATCCAGGTGGGATGGGTCACCATTGGTCTCACCATTGTCCTGGATGATGCGCTTGAGGTAGTCTGCCATCAGCGTCCGGAGAGCCCGTTTGTAAGGCAAACCCAGCCGGTGGGGAAAGACGATCGCGGTATCCACCACTGTGCCATGGATAAGCTGGAGGGAGGAAGCAGGAAAGAAACATGCTTATTTTCACTCTCCCACAGGGACAGACACTCCTTAGGATTATCCACACTAATGCAATCTTCCGGTCAGCCTCTTAGGTTCTACATAACGCTGTCGCCAAGCTCCAACCCAACCAGTCTTGCAAGAAGTTCTGGCTGAACCAAAGATGACTCCCCCTTGACAGGTGCGTGCACACAGGCTTCCCAATGCTCTGCCAGCCAACATACCTGCCCTCAAAGCCCTGCCTAACTGCACATTCAAAGCAGCAGAAATTCAGGGCTGATTCAGTTTATGTAACTCAAACAACAGGACAGGTCAATCCTTAATACCCTGGCATACCTCTGAGAGTGTCTTTCGCAATGAAAAACTAAGCTGAGGAACCAGTTGACCCCACAAAGCTTGTAAAAGCCTTTCAACTGCTTCTCAAGGTGTGGACAGAAGGATGGGCAAGTCAAAACTGTACCTAACTCATTGTACATCACACTGCTTCTACAGAAAAGCCCTAACCTTCAAGCTGCAAACCAACCTCAAAACTGCCAGTCTGTCAACACTGAGTCAACAGGAAGTTTTTACCCAGCACCGGCTTAGCAAGGATTAAATGACACAAGGAGATCTTGTACTTCTGGGCGTAAGGAACTACACAGTGGATGGGAGGGAGGCCCTGGCTGGTCCCGTGTCTGGGTCAAAGTGCTTGGGCACACAGGAGAGGCAAGAGGTTTGCTGTCCTCTAGGTATGAAGTGTCATTAACGCTGGAGGAACTGAGGATGCTGAACAGGTCAACACGCTACCTACCCTGCACCAAGGGGCCCTGTGAAGGACCAAAAGGTCACATCTGATGGAGTCCACAGACACAGCGTAAAGCTGGCTTTGTTTTAAATACTAATTTCTTACTCTCAGGCTAAGGCAAAATTAATCCTCTGTTGCCAAGAATAACGTGTTCAGTGAGAGCTAAAGGAATGTGGACGAAGGCAGTCCCACATCTTGAGTACAGGAATAAAATGCAAGGTCTAAGAGATAAACCTGTATGCCTGACCAAAAGACAGCTCTGCAAGTCTCGACACAGGATGATTCAGACAGGACCCTGATAATCCAGTCTCCTCATCTGCCTTGACTCTTCCGAGGCACCAGCTAATGTTGCGTGACAATCCGTAACTTCGTCATTAATAGTTTCATAGCTCAGCTCTGTAAATGCCTGAGAACAGCTGCAGTTTAACAGAAACAACCTGCTACACTCTTTGGAGTATAAAACTGCCAACATTATGGATAATCTCTCCTAGACTGCCGTCAAGTTTGGCACCCACCCAGGCACAATGATAATTACTTATGTAGATCAGGAAGACTGAGGAAACAGGATAATATAGCTTTAAATAAAAATTGAAATGCTATCACCATTTGGAGCTTGCCATGGCCATTAGCGAGATGTCGACTTTACTGCCACAGCCTTCAGACATTACGACTTGACATGCCACTGCCTGTCACGCTCTGCTATATTGCTCTCGGGTTCGTTCTCTTGGCAGTGTCTGTGATGCTAAGAGAAAATCATGCCTCCAAGAGGCCAATGCAGTCATCTCCTGCTGATAAAACTGTAAATAATTTTTTTATGATGATGATGAACTCTCTGAGAGGCTGGGAGAAAGGGTGCCATGGAGAGGTAAAGTGCTTTGCAGGCATTCAGACCTCCTGCTTCCAAACCATCACCGTGAGTTGGCAGCCACAGCTTCTTCATCAAAGAAGCTGCATGATGAAGAATGGCTGGAGGGAGTTCTGGCTTGTGAGCACAGACTAAATACTCAGTTCCTGCCTGCTGCATGCTTTCTTGGTGACCCTGGACAAGGCCCTGGGGATCCGTGTTCCAAGTGCAAGGGGAGAGGACAGACCTCCCTCACAGAACAGCAGAGATGGCCGAGAGATGTGCAGGCTAGACTGATGAGGGCCAGGCAGGAAACAAGAGAGATGAAAGGTCAAAATAGCTTGATCAAAGTAACTCCACAAATCACAGCAAACCAGGCAGAGCACCTCACTCAGAGAAAACAGACATTTTAACATTAGAAGAGAAACCATGAGAATTCTCTCCAGTGGCAGAGACAACGAAGATGCTTCTCCTGTTTCTAAAACAGTTACTGTGGACATCCAGAGGGCACAGGGGACTCCAGAGCCTTCCCTGTTCATGCCCTGACCCTGGCTGAGCACATCTTCAAGCCAGTCAAAGGATGCTGACACCAACAGAGGATTCCTGACTATATGGCAGGAGTGAAAGGCAAATGGTTCGAGATCAGTCCTTCCAACCAGCCCTGCTCTATTCATGCCCCCCAGTCACCTCCAGAGTGGTCTGTCACCCTGGGCAGCACCAGTCACTAAAAACTGGGGTGACACCACAAGTGACACACATGACCCTCTCTTTTGCTCTTCCACCACAGACAGCTTCCCACTGGCTCAGAGACAAGACAGATCTACTGCGTCCTCCTGGTTCTTGGACATAAACAGTTCCTAAATTTAAAGACGACATAACACAACCCCAGGTGGGAAAGAACCAGAGGGAGATGTAAACGCAAGACACGCAAGTTACCTTTAGTGCAAATAAGTCGCTTTCCAAGCTGTGCCCTATCAATATGGTATCTGCGCTGAACATGTTCAGTAGGACGGCTTGGACATCCCGCAGGGTGATGCTTGTGTTCTCCAGGTCTTCTTCTGTCACACCTGAGAATCTGCAGAGCAAGAGCAGAAAGGAGAGCTTCCTTCACTAAAGAAACATCTCAAGGCCCAAAGCGTCTCAGCCATTAGGAAGGGGTGGTCAGTGGACTTTCAACAAGTGCTCCCAGCCATTCCCCCTAAGTTCCTCATTCTGAGCACAGATCTTTGACCCAAGGAAGACGGTCCATACCTGGTGTTATAGTCCACCACCTTGGTGTCCGGTTTGACAAAGGTGTCGTATACCACTTTCAGGTCAGAGTTGATCACAGTTACTCTTGTCAGCTCCAGTCCTTGCTTAGTGTAGCACTGCAAGCAACAGAGCAGACATGAAGACAAGCGCATGCCAACCATAGCACGGCATCAATGGAGCCATTCAGCTCCCAAAACGCAGCACATCTAGTGCAGCAAGGCCAGCCAGCAAACACTCAATACTGGTGAGCTAGCTACAGCTTTTCAAGGGTGCACACAGTCCCCAAATGAAACACACATTGCTAAAACTAATTAGTAAGAGCTAATTTAAATGTATAGGACCAATAAGATTTAGAGTCCACAGCAGAAAGGAAAGATGGTAAGGAAACTTCAGCCACCTGTATTACAGCCTCAGCCTTCCCCAAAAAGTTTTATTTTGCTTGTGCATTGCCCCTATCGTTACGGACCCACCATTTCACAGTCTAACGCGTAGATTCCAGGGTAGCCATCAGTCGTAGGCAACTTGTCAAAAGTCTTCACAAAGCCATCAAGGCTTTCCTTTCGCCCATCATGGACATGTTGCTTAAAGAAAAAAAAGGGACAATTGTTGATGGTAGGAACAAGAATCCAAAAAGTCCAATTCAACGGAACTTTCCACTTAAAAAAAAAGATTTTTTTCAATCATTTCTGAAGGTTAATAAGGAGTAAGTTTTGCCTAGCAGTCAGTCTGAGAAATTCACCGCAATAGCAAACATAGCCATGTGCAACCTCAATTCCAAAGCCAGATCAGGGCTGGTGGCATCATATTGACAGCTCATGTAGGAGCAAGACATCACTCATCTAGGGACGAGTAGTTTTCAACTTTCAATTCGAAGGAGAATTACTCAGAAAAGGTCATACTGAGATCTTACACTGATCTAACTCCAGCTGCTGGTTCCTGGTTTAGCTTGCGGCGGAGACATGCCCAGACATCCCTGTTTGAGCGTTAGCATCAGGTGTATCATAGCCCATAGACGGCATGAGAAACTGGTGTAATGCAGTACCACGAAATGTCAGTGTGTGCATACAAATAAAAGCCACTATATTCCAAAACCAGACAGTTGACAGACAAACAGGAGCTACTGTCTACCTGCACTTGAAGTAATAAATAAAGCATTTCCACTCTTCATTATCCCCAGCTAAAGCTCTACGGTCAACACGATTCAGCACAGAAGAGCTCCTCGAGTTAGCAGGAAAACTCAGGGAGTAATTTCACAAGTGCCTTAAGCCAATGCAAGACTAAGCCGCTGTTGCAACAGGCACTCCCACTCTCCTCCGCAGCCACATATCCCACCTTACTTGGTCAGCCTGAAAGCCTTCTTCGCAGGAGGAGTTTTAAACTGGATGATTGCATTGATCCAGTTACCTGCACCACTGCACCGGTGCGGAAGCAGGAACACATAATCGAGGGCAAGGCAGAGGTTGCAACTGCCCTTTTGTGCACCACTGGGGTTTTAGATCCAATTAAACTGCTGCACCACACCCAGAGGTGATGCTCACTCTCCCTTATTCCCCAGTGGGGTTTTTTTGTTTTAACTTTTATCTATCCCTAAATCTCAACATATTTGCACATAATCACAGCAGTCTGTGTACAGCCTCCTTCATGTGCTTCTCACAGATCTCATCCTACAAGGAATCAAACTGTACTTGCTCGTCTCAGGATAGAAAGGCTGGAGAGATGAGGAACTGAGGCCACTTGTAAAGCTAAAACCTGTAGGCAGAGGTTTGTAACCAAAGCAAGGATTTGCGTAATTTCTTGCGCAGGTTATTACTGCAGGTGCAGCCAGAGTACAGAGAACTGCATCATTTCAAGTTAACTAGGCAGCTGGGCCAACACTGAGTTCAATCTCTCCCTGTTCAAAGCCAGCACTGCTCAAAGGCCGCATGGTTCCTTGCTTCCTAGGAGCAAGAGGCCACACTTGTCCATTCTGCATCTATGCCCATGAATCTGACTGTTTTGCTAAAGAAATGCATAGAACAGATTACCAGGCCAACAGATAGTAAATGTTTCTCTCCCTTGCAGCTTGACCCCTTCCCTCCCTCTGTAATACAAAATAACTGGGCAGTGAAGGAAAGAAAAAAAAAATTTAGATGTTTTCCTGCACTAGTTGATGCAACTGTCCAATTCTTCCTGGCTGAGAGGAGGGCAGAAGAGTTGCTTCTGTTTTTCAGACCACAGAAAGAAGCAGACTCCGTTATCACAAAGAACAGCAGCTCCAGACTACTTTGCTGCTGGGGAGCGGTGCGTACGAGCACAGCTCCGTCCTGCCATCTCCTGCCACACTGGCTAACTGCAGTGTAATCCAGACAGGCGCATCTCAAATGTATTTGGAAGGAAAAGACATAGACATGGTTTTCTAACTAGCTACAGATCTAGTTATTTAGAACAGTTTCTTTTTACAAATATTTGCTGTTTTCAATGCCGTCCTTCAAAGCTGAAAGATACTGTGCTCCCCAGTAGCCCAAACATCCCAGTATCTCATTGCACACTCTCATCCTCAGCAGGCTGTGGACTCCAACCTTAAATCTACCAAAAGATGCTGTGAAGCTTGCTCATTTGGATGAGAAAACCAAGAAAGACGAAACATAGTGATCTGTAGCAGCACAACTAGGAGGCAGATGTGAGAGGATGCCTGAGCCCTGGAGCACTGGCGGCATGCTTCATTGAGTAGGAGGCTATTAGAGAGATTGTGTGTTTCTTAAAAGGCCATGAGGTTTTATGGGCTACAACAGCCACGCAAAAACATGTAGAGAAGTCATGTTTTTATAGCCCCATCAATTTCTCCTGACTTCCCTGCTGGATGTTTTTTGGAACACTGATTAAAGAGAGATCCTAATTTCACATGAAAAAGAAATAGGAGAAGTAGCAGCCTGCCTGATCCCATCCATGCTTCAGACTGTGCAGGGCAGGCTTTTATGGTGTCCATACAGATAATTCATCCTATTTTAACAAGTCTTGAATTTTGCCCCAGAATTCACTTCACAGAATTCACAGTTTTTGGCCAGAACAAGAAGGGCACACACCTCTCCAGAACCTACAGCCAGCCTTGCTGGCCCTGTATTGCTTGAGGTCTTTCAAGTAGTGGGCAGGAAGATGCCTTATAACAGACACACTCTGGGAGCCCCTTCCACTGGACATGACCCTTTTAGATCCCTTCTCACTTCGTTCCTCATCATGCTCCTCTCCCCTGCGTGGCAGCTGCCGAATACAAAAATGCCACTGAAACAAGTGATGAGGAACATCCCCAGAGACCTGAAGGAGAGGCAAAAGATGGATTGCTCCCTTCACTCAATGGTTCGAGAGGACCAGTGATGTCAAGCTGAGAAGCCAGCTATCCTTTGCCTAAGGAAAAAAAAAAAAAGCCCTAAAGCACCTGTGCAAAGGTATCCCAGTGTTCAGCTCTATCAAAGGGCCAAAACTCCATTCCTGAGCAGGTTCTTCATTCTGCTTTCTAGCGCTGGGATCCCTTCGCGCCCCCTCCTTCCTCAAGAGAAGTAATATTTATGAGTTACAACAGGCTCCTTGGGAACGTTCCTCCCCTTAATACAACAAAGGGCATGCAGTAAACAGAAAACTAAGAAAAGATTTAGCCTACAGCAGAAAGTTACCTTAGCACAGTTATCTGGGAAAGGAAAGAATGGGAAAAAGGTTTTGGCACACTGTTGTCAAGGCCCCAAGACTGCTCCTTGAAAGGAAATCCCTTATTTCTCACTTCTTCAATGTTTCCCTAAAGAAGTTTGTATATGAGCTTTTGCTGCATGGCTTAATCCACTGTCACTTGCTTAGAACAAATGAAACCACCTCACTCCAGACAGCTGAGCCTCCTCCTTCCTGCCAAACATTGAATTTTCCTACCTTTGCATAGCAAAAGATATTTAACAAGTACTTGTCTTCCCCCCTTAAGAGAAGCCACCATTCTTCTAAAGGCTTAAGCAACAATTACACAGCCATCACCACCGTAAGGAGAGGACAAATGTAACCGAGAATAAAAAGGTGTTGCTCAATAACTTACTTTAGCAACCTGGCAGCCTGGTGAACCCACAGCCCCTGAGCAGCAGCTGTAATGAGTTTCCCATCCACCTGGCACTGAAAGAGCAAGAAGAGATAAGAGTCAGAGAAGAGTCCTGTTAACAAGAGACCTAAACTTTAGCTCTCACATGCAGAGATACCCTGGATAAGCACAGCAACAATAATGTGTGAAACAAAAGGGAAAAATAAGTATGGATTCACACACAGCGATCTAAAGAGTTTAACTCTCTCATACTCAGCCAGACAAACTCCAGAAGCCACCTAGATGCTCTGATGGAAAACCACAGCAGAGCTCAAACTAGGTTACTGTCTTGCTGCAAATGAATTCAAACAAGACCAGTAAACTCTCCTGGGCAGTGACAAATGTCTAGTGCTCCCAAGTCAGCCTCCTAAAAAGACTGATTTTTTCAAAAGGCACAGGAAGGTGTGGGTTTTTTTTTTTTAAATTTTTATTTTGTTTTACTTTTTTTTTTAAAACAGAAAGATGAACAACCTTTGCTCCAGCCCCAGTGTCACATTTTCGGTCCCAGCAGCTCTTTGCAAGGCTATTTCAGCAGCAGCAGGGCCACCCTGTGACAAAACTAGGAACTGTCACAACCTGTCAGCGTGACAAGCCCCAACAGCCACAAAATGTTCCACAGCAACTCAAACCTGAGGTAGCCTCTGTCCGGAGCTAGAGCACAGCTAGCGTGTGACTAAGCCCTCTTTGAAGAGATATACCTCTCTGCTTGCGTAGCCTTCCCCAGTGATGGACACACTCCTCTTTGCGAATGCAGTTTCCAGAGGCTGAGACCATGTACTCAGTGCCACAGCGACAACAAATCCGGCAGGAGGCTTTAAGAGAAGAGAGAAGCAAGAGTCAAGTCACTAAAAATCCTTCACCTGTTAAACTTGGCCAAAGCACAAGTAAATCAGAATCACTCAAGCCCCAAACACTGGTGAAACAAATTTTCCTGTTAAAAAGGACTCCAAATGTTGTTTCAAACTCCCATTAACTCACACAACAATCCCTCTGAAAATGCAGTCCTGCAGAATTTGCCTCCCAAACACTTCTCAGAGGCAAACATAAGACTCCCTACTGGTTTTGGTGCACAACATCAGCTCCAACACAGATCACATCAACATTTGCTGCATTGTTTCTCCATCCACAGCAAATTATGTTGTAATCTAACACAGTTATTTTAAGAACAGGATAAATAAGTCATTCTTTGGACATCAGAGCTAATGAAGCCCGGTTTCCAGGGGATCTGTGCCTTGTCACTTCCAAATGACATTCTAGTTCTTCCTGGGCACAGCTTTTTCTGTAACAATTCTCCAGCATCTAAAAAAGGGAACGCTTGCAGCCCAGCCTGACCCACCGAGGGGGCAGTTATGGACCTCTCTCTCCTCTGAATTGTGGGCAGTACAAGCACAGATGACAGAAGGGAAATGCAAAAAAACACAGTAAAGGTGTTGACTGTTGTGCTTCTGATCTCCATGCAATTCCCTAAGTTCTAGTGTGAGCATTTAAGCTGCTAGCATGTTCTCAGCTCTGCATAACACCAGTCTAGACCATTTCTGTCCATTGACCATGGCCGCAGCATTAACAGACCAGCAACAGCTTTAGTTAAATAAGAAGAAATTCAAAGATTCTGCAACATCTGTAGGAAACTACAGAAACAGTACCAGGAACATGATCGCAGAATCGTATAAAGGAGCTGGCTGGTTAACTGGAGAAAAGGGCTCCAACAAATACAGTACTTGACAGTGTTAATGCAAAAGAGCTTTCGTATAGGTTGCTTCAGCAACCACAGGACAAATGTAGACACAAGGTGTTAACACGGATGAGCACTTAACACACTTTAGCAAGGTCTCTCCAAAGAGATGCTCAGAGGAGTGTGGCAAGGCATCTCAAAATATATCCTAAGTATGTGTTTTATCCCTGGTGCACCACAGCCTGCTCTAATCAGCGTTTGAGAAGCATAAAACCTGCTACAGGAGCTCAGAAAATTCAGACAGAGGAGGACTCGATCCTGTCCTGAGGAAACCTGGGGGATCATTTTGTCCAGTTGCAGAAAGGGCTTTCGGGAACTACTTGGCCCAGCGCTGTCAAGAGAACAAGCAAAAAAACGTGCAATCCAAACGAGCAAGGCACAACCCACTGCAAAACCAGCCTGGCCCAATGTCGGTCCATATCCCACCAGAACAGCAGTTCATATGCACAGGGACACAAAAAAGTCCTTCCCCTGGAAGAGGGGAGCGTCATCAGATGCAGCCTCCAAGTTACTGCAACAAACTTGGAGTCAAAACCGGCACTGAGTAAGCAAGTGCAAAAAATGTGCCCTTACGTGGGGTGGCCAAAGGCAGCTTGTCCAGGGAGGCAACCTGGCCAATTTGTATTCTTTGGCAGCAATTAGAAACCTCACTCAGCCTCACAGCCCCACATGCCACAAACTATATAAACATTGTGACAAAGATAACATTCTTGTGACATGCAAGCTGAAGAAACTCGTCCTTGAGAAAGGCAGCAAACTTCGGCAGCTACACTCCTGTCCTCCGCAGCCAGCTGGCCTGCAGAGACAGAAGTCACAGCCAAGGAGACCCATAACAACAGGAGCAAATTGGCTCCACACTGAGACCAACAACATCTTTATGCAAAAAGACCAGTTGCAAGCAGGACAGGCATCTCCAGCTGTAACATATCTAGCAAATCTTGCATAAGGGAAGAGCCAGCAAAGCTTACAGTCAATGGTTTTCTTCTCCTCTGCAGTGAAGAGGACAGCACGCCCAGGCTTCTCTGGGTGAGGCATTGGATAACCATTTTCCTTTAGTTGCTCCTCAGTCATGAGATACTCCTTTAGTCGCCGGTACAAGGCAGCTCCTGCACACAAAGACAATGTTGAAGCCAGATCACTTAAGTAGGGGCTGTTTCTCTTACTGTTTTTTGCTTTATCAAGCCTCCTGGCAGGGACTCCCACTATTTTGAACTTGCTTCTGCTGCCTTTGTTCAGGATTGACGGGGAAATAGGTGTCAGGGCAGTATTTTTTAAGATCTGGTCACTGGTGCACAAGCTGATTTTTAACCTCTTCAACAACCAGCATTCAGTCTGGAAAACACAGCTGAAACAGAATTCTTCCAAAGGGTCCATCTTCAGGCCTTTTTGTTACCAACGTGAGACTTTTCCCATTTTAATGTTTTAAATGCTTTAACTGATAATTTGTAACACAGCCCAAAGAATACCCCTCAAAGGCCACCCACAGCTAGCTAAAAAATTCATTATCTGAAGCTTTCTTCCTGCTGTTGATTTCAGGCTGCTCGTTTCATTTCACAGAATAATTGTAACTTCTTGCACTCTGCTCAATATCTATTCTTTCGCTGCTACGTTAAACCCTTCCAATATTGCTGCGTACTCTTTGATGTTGCTTAGCTGAGCTATACAGGCCCTTTTAAGCTTTCTCCATGTCAATTCCTTCTGCTCCGTGGCCTCTCTGTCTCCTCTCTGATCTCCTGAACAATTTGCCTACATCTCTTGGCAACCAAAACACCCATAACCGATTTGAGCCAACATGAATAATGCTTGTGGCACAACCCTTTGGCTACGATACGACCTTACTATGACATTCGTAAATGTGAAATTGAGCCCTGCAGAGTAGATGGAGATATTTGTAAGTTTGCCTTTTAATCTGACAGGCACATCGTAAAGTACTGCTTCAGGGCAAGAAAGTTAAAGTAAAATCGAGACAGAAATAAAAGCCCAAAACTCAGTAATACCCAAAACACAAGAGGCAGCTCTGAACAGTTACCGATGCTACATCAAAGCCATGCAGACTACATCAGTGAACTCGCAGCCCAAAGCGGGGAAGCAAGGAAGGCGCTGAGCAGAGGGGCATACCATTCAACCCAGCGACTCTGCAGTGCCATACCGCAGTTAGGTAATAACTCCTAACACTGGCCCGCAGATAAATCACAGCACTTCATGCACCAGAGCCAGATCCTGCTCTCTCCAGTCACAGCATTATACCTCCAGCTATAATTTACAGGTTACAGCCTCGCAGGAGCAGGGTCTTACCTGTTAAATCCTCTGCTCTCAAGCTCCCTGACCGGTTTAGAGTAAAGCTTGTCTTAGCAGCAAGCTTCCCTCCCAGCACAGCTTCATGGGACACCACTTTCTTGTTACTTGTCTCTGCAGCGAGAAGAGGGAAGCAGCAAAATAGGACAGAGATCAGGTACTCAGCTGAGTAAAAGTAAGTGACTTCAGTCCTAGAGTTTGGGGCACTACACATCGGCAAAAGGAGGAATGCATTTATCCTCTTGCATTCTTGCTCTGCTCCAGAAATTGGCACATGTAAGGTGGTGGCCTAGCATTTTCCTTCCACCACCATAGGGAGCTTTCTGTTTGCACTATCAGCACAACAGCAACTTTTTTTAAAGGTAGCAAGGACATTTTTACAGTTCCCCTGGAAACTGTGATAGCTCTACCTGCTTACTCTGCATAGCAAGCCGTCCTACTGACCAACAGCAAGAGAGGACTAAGCACAGAAGCAACTCGACCCAGTCATGTGCTGCACGGTGGCATCACCCACCCAGAGTGGGAAGCTTTGTTGTTAGGTCCCTGCAGACCAGACTCCCACGCTGAATCTTTCAACTTCTTTTAGAAAGGAGCTTCAGAGCTCTAGAATATGCTCAGCACATCAGATAATGGCAGATAGGTGCTTTTTACTGATCATTAACTGGCAGCCCTCTCCTAAAGGCCAGCCTCCCAAGTTCAGCCGCTCTGACTAATGGCCATGAAGGTAATGAAGACAGAGGGGAGAAAAGGGAAGAGACCAGGAAAAAAAAAATTCACAGGAACAGCACAAATTGATTGTTTAATGTACCCTCTCGAGAGCCAATAATGAAATGTCTTAACCCTCTTCGTTTCTCTCTTGAAGCTTAATGTGTGTAACAGATTTCTGCGGTGATGGACGAGTCTATCACTTTGAAGGCATCATGTGAAAGTTACTCCATTAGCGGGGCTTTTCATTTTAAAGAACTTGTGCTAAAAAAAAAAAATCCATGTGGCATTATCTCCCTTTAGGTTCAGACAGCCAACAAAGCATTGTAGGACTTGCCTCTTGAAGGCCCATTAAAGCTTGCCAGACTATAAAAAGCTAACTGGAGTTGTTTGCCTTTCAGCATAATGCTTCTGAGAAATGGGTCTGTCTTTTCAACAAGTTTCTCTTCATGGCTTCTAATCCAAGCAGGGCTCTGATTATTAAACCACAAACATGGTACGTACTGTTCGTACTGGACGGGGAATTGGGCACTAGGCTTCGGAGCTTCTTTAAGGTGTTCACTGCCACATTCAGGTAGATGTTGCGACTGGTGCTACGTTCATAAGCCACCTTCTCTTCTGACAGAGCCTGCAAACAATGCAATTCATTACTACATACTCTCCTTCCACTACTGCTTTTGGAGAAAAGAAACGTTTGGCTCTTAAAATACAGAATCCAAGTATCATAGAAAAAAAACCAAACCACCCTTGCCTGTCAAGGAATCAAGTAATAAAGTGGAACATGGCACAAATATATACTGGTTCTGGGGCCTGCTTAGGTGAGTAAGAGAAAAAAAAAGTAATTGTATCTTAAACAAAGTGCTGGAAGAAGCATTTTCACGTTAAACCTTCCCTGACAGATTAACAAAGCAGTTCTGGAACTGCCTGGGAAAAGCTGTTTTCCCCACTTCAGTGGCAGTGCAAGATTTTAACTGGCAAGACAAGGAAGTTTGGCAAATGGTCACTTCCTTGGATACAACAGGAACATTCCCCCTAGCGAGCTGTGAAGGTGAAATCCCACAAAAGAAATCCTTGTGGCATCTGCTTTGGTTACAAAACACACCACATAATGTCCCATATGTACCCAACTAACATTAATGGCCAAAGTTTTCCAATAAAATGTATTACTTTCTCAACTCTACTTTTGGAAATCCTACTATATGATTCCCCACTGCTAGGAGGCTCCTTAAAAGCTTCCTTTAAAAGTCTTCATAAGCAGCAAGTTTTACCAATTCCATCTATCTCAAACACTTACCTGTGCTGAACACTTAGATTCCAGGAGGTGTTTGCTGCTGTACCACAGCAAAAGGCCTTTCTTGTCCAGCTTGATCATAATGCACATTCCCCTACGTCTCTCTGCTGGGGTTATTAAAAAGATCATGCGTGCTTTCCGAATGAAGGGAAAGACAGGATTTCCTACTGGAAACCCCCACTGGAATTATACTTTCTGTTGTCCAGTCTGGAATTATTTAATGCCAGTTTCCTCTACAGAATTATATGCGGATAGGAGAGTTTTCGGAGTTTGCTGCAATTTCAGAAGATCTTAGCCAAGGCAGAGGATGTTATTCTCTGCTGCAGACTTTATTCATAAGAAGCAAGCATCAGTACAGACCTTGTCAAACGCTTCCTGGGAGGAGGAGCAGAATTTCAGGCACTCATCAATGAAGAGATTGAGATATCTTTGACGAATATTTGTTGGAACTTTAGCACCAAATTCTGTGGGAATAACAGGCCTCTGTAAGCTGGCGCTCTAGAGATGAGACAGAGAGAAAGGAAGAGGCTATTCAGGGTTTAAGAAGTATGTTGCTTTGAGTCTGTCACACTTCCTGCTATGTTATTAATAGTGGCATGACTTCCTTTCTGAAAATCTGCCCAAAGCTAAACATAACATGCATCATTTTTGGTACTCAAAATGCCACTTGAAGCTTTTGTGCCACCTTCAGTATTTGAACTACTTCAAAAAACAACTGTGTTTCATTATGCAACTCATCCAGCAGCCAAGGACTCCCAGTGGCATTAGTCTCAACACTAACTTGTACATAACAAGCACCCCAGACCATGAAAATGATGACATTTACATTAAGAGATTCAGGACTAGGATGGTACCAAGCACCACACTTTGAATTGGAGACATGAACACACGACACCAGTTATGTGCATGATAGACATGGTTTTCTTTTTGGTACTCTGGCTGTGAAGAGAGCTGGGAACTCCTGCCAGGCTGGCAGCCAGCTAAATCATCACACTTTCTGTGGGATTCCTGTAACTTTACTGCATTGCGGTTTTTCTTCCTTTTTTAACACCAATCATCATGCTCCTGAAAGGATTTCCCCTTAAATTAAATGACATTTTCTTCAGGCGTAAAATCTGCATCCTGGACTGAGTTATGAGCTACCGCTGCAGTTTTCCATTTAACAGCAGTTTATCCCCCAAATCACACAAATTGCCTCTTTTTTGGAGAAGCAGCTGTACGTTTACCCCTAAAGACTGACAAAACAATCGGGTGCTTTCTCCATCCCATCCATAACCCAAAACATCTGCTGCAATCTGTAATAAAACCAGCTCTACAGAAGATACAAGCATGTTCAAAGCAGAGCAACTGGTCCTATCCCAATGGGAAGAGTGCTCATTTTCCTCAGGAGACTGCCCTGTTCAAGGGGATTTGGTTCTTTTCATTACATATATTTTTTTTCTCAGCCTCTAATACGATACCCTTAAGCACCTCTGTAACACTGCTAACTATTTTATCCTTTCAGTTGTTTCTTTTATTTTTAATCAGCTTCAAGTTATATTTTACTAAGGTAGCTTTTTGGGTGGGGAAGGAAGAAAATGATTTTCACTCTTACAGAAATAATCAGAGTATGTTATGACATATCTCGACACAAGATATCACCAATAAAGGTAACTTTAATCAAGTCCTGGTACGAACCACATTCCTTGTCACCCATTCCAGCAAACAGCTTCTTACGCCATCCCCCCACTGCTACGTGAGGAATTCTATTCTGAATTATCGTAGCGAGTAACATGTTCCCCAGAGCTCACGGGGAAAGGAGGGACTTCTTTGCTAAGGAACTCATAGCAAAAGTACCCAAAGATTTTATTACTTTTTCCCCAAATATTAACAGCAGCATGGCGTTTAAATAATCACATTTAAATGATCACATTTTAACTATATAGGTCACTGTGGGACATTATTTATAACCACCTTCCTCAGTACAGCCCACAAAGCCAGGGAAGGCCATTAATCCTTTTGAACATGAGAGGCTCCAAGTCCCTGACACAAACAGCTACGCACCTAGCCAGACAGCACAACAGAAGACTCAAACTGAAGAGATGAGTGATCAATATTCAAAGAGATCAGAGCAGCACTTAAGTATTTCTATCTTTATAAGCTCCTACCCCTCAAGTGTTTAATTTTTCATACAATGCTATCGAGGAAAACCACAGGAAGAAACAAACCCATTTAATCAACCTATCCGCTCTTCAGAGAGTGCTAAGTTTGGAGCAGCATGGTTAAACATACCACCCTCAATGGGGAATGACCAGAAAGATTTCAAGTTTCTCTTACCTGTAAGGAGGGAACATGTGCTATCCTTTTCGGCACGATGGTGCTGGTGGTCTTTGAAGCCATCCCAGCTAAGGTGCAAGCCTTCAGAGAAAGGGTGGGTGTTTCAGAGTCATTGGAAGGTGTGACACTCCTGCCAGTAACAGTCGTCTTACTACTCACAAGGCCTGCGAGAAACAGAAAACATATTTCGGTAGAAACCCGACTACCAGGCTTCAAGTTGCCAGAATGAACTTACTATAAAAGGCCCATGCTGCAAGCTGTGATTTTTTAAAATCGAAGCCTCCAAAGGGATACAAATTGGGTAATTTTACCACCTTCCAGGCAAGGATGAAGGAACCTTCTGCCAGGAAACGTGCCTCATTTCTGTTTGTTTTGGGGTAACTGAGTCAGCAGAGTTTAAAGAGGTAACCCTGTCAGCTACAATGCACTAACTGCCCATCATCACGTCAGCTCTGACTCCTTCCAACTACAAAGGGATACCAATGAGTATTAATTAGTATTTCCCTCCTGTTGGTGCCACCTATGAAGGCTTAAATGGCAGTGTGAATGAGGAGCAAACATGCTCCAAGGAAGAAACAGAAAAAGAATAGGCTGAAGTGAGGGAGGCTGGGTGAGACAGATGGGGGAAAAGGGGCTGTAGGTCTTGTCTGCTGCTCTTCAGAACAGAATGGAATTTCTCAAGAGAATGACCTTCCACTGGTCACTATCAGCAAAGATTCAAGTCATGGCCAACGCTACACATCTCTTGATAGTTTCACATCCGCTCGGGAGAAATTTAAACAGAAAGCAGTATCTTTTAAGAGGGGGGAGGACAGGACAGTGATCACAAATAACGCTGCTGGCTTACTTTGTTTGGCTGCTGCGGAAAGGGCTACATTTGGCACGTGAGCGATCCTCCTCTTTTCTCCTGGTAAAGAAAGAGAGGCCTTTTGAACAGCCACAGCCAGCTGTGCCGCCTGCTGCTGAGCCAGCTGGATCCTCTGGTAACAGACTTCCTGAGCGGTGGGGGGACGGTATGGCCGGATTACGGGCTTGCTCGGGACCTCTGCCTGCACAGACAAAAAAGTTTTAGAGCCAGCACACTCGCCTGCTCAATCCCCAGCCTCTGGCTTCCATTCACCCAAGAAAGCTCTCTTTTCCTCGACCTCTCTCTGTTAACAAATACAGGGTTGTGAGAGGAGAAGAACCCAACCACCTTCCAGAATAAGATATTTAGTCACCCACCAAAAAACATGACTTTAATGATTCGCCCTCTGGCAAGGCCTACCAGCACTCTGGCATGTTCCTAAATTGCCACATGGTATTTGAACTGCTTGTTTAATGGCATGATGTTCCCCATCACTGTGCCTAACCCAGTTCTGGACTCTGTCAATACTCTCAGCTCTACAGTCTTGCACTAGAAAATGAATCTAGCCCCATGCTGCCTAGTGCGTGCTTCTTTAGTTTATATTGCAATGAAAAAGCGACCAACTATTCTCCATTGCCCTTTGCTACACAATGCCGAGTTTTACAGCTCTCTCCCTCTCTGTCCTTCCCACACCGAAGAACCAGTGCCATCTACTCTTGCATTACAGCAGCTCCCCACCTCTCAGCAGCCTTGTTTCAGGTCTCTAGTTCCGGTAACTACTTAAAAGTCTCAGATATATGTATTTACGGGATTAGAGCATTACATAAACTGAGCTCTGAATTTTAAACAGGCTCTGCCCCTACCTACTTCTGGAGGCATTTCACTGCTTCAGCCCTTACTAGCACAAACAAGTTACACATGCATTTTCTTTGATGTCCAAATTTAGGTTGCCGGAAAGGTGCCAGAAATTATGTCAGCAGAGAGAGGTTTTCTAGCAGCAGAAGTACAAGAGAAGCAGCAGCAGTACAAACTTCTCCACACTACTTAATAACCTTTGAAATCTGAAGAAACAGGCCTTCCCTCCTGAAATTTCTTCAGAGCAGGGTGCGTTCGCGCAGGCCATGTATAACATGGCATTTCTGAGACCACAAATTGGGGGCAAGCTAGCACCTCCTGCATTCCTGGTCTCTGATGCTGACACCAGCTTCTGGATACCAAACTGAGTGCAGTCAGCCATTAAGTTATAATTACAGACTTCCGAGCAGGACAGGACACTCATTTTCTGCGTCACCTTCAATCCCTTTGGCCCATCATTTCCCCCAGCATCTAAACTAGAACTCAGCTCCTTCCTCTTCTGCTTGCTCAGTCTTTGAGCTATAAATCACAAGCAAGACTGAGCAAATATTCGACTCTGAGGGACACGGCAAAGCACAAGCCTCAACTTTGCACATAAAAGCAACAGTTCAGGTCTTACAGCACCTCCTGAACAGACCTGGCAGCAGTGCCGAGCTGAGATACGCCAGAGAACGCACGTCCCGGTGCGTGCTCAGGGCAGCTGCTGCTGAGCACACCAGATCGGCTGTGTTTGCCCACGCAATGGCTGTGCTGGGGCTCACATCTTTGGAAAGCATTTTGGGATCAGCTGTCACATTAAGAAAATGTATTTAAAGATTTGTACATGTCTAAAAGGCACCTATTTACAATAAATATTTGAGTTAATGAATTTCCAACCCATTTGCTTCAGTCTCTTATCTCTTCACTTTGGAAGAAAGGGCCCTTATCAAAACACACGAACTGGCTGAAGACATGTAGTTAAATAAAACGCATTGTATTGACCTCAGGGCTTGAAATTATTAAAAGCAAAGAAAGCTCTTCTAGGCAGAGAGGAAAGGAAGAACAATTAATTTGGACTACCCAGTTCAAATCAGTGTGTAAGGCTCCACTCTTATCCTACTGGAACATAAAACTGACTAATCTGTGCTCAGCACCTGGAGGGAAACACATTAAACCCTCAGAGAAAACATGAATTAAAATCCCAGTGAGAAAGAAGTAAAAAATTAGAATGTCTTGCTTGCCTTTTTTTTTTTTTAATTCTTCTCCACTGTATTTAAAGTATTTTCACAATTGTGAAAGAAGAGTATCAAACAAGATACTGTTGATATCTTGGCTGATTGAGAACAGATACTGAGAACAGATATAAGGTAATGGTTTTAAACATCTGACAAAATTCCTACAGCTATCTTTTAGGTCCACAAGGCAAAGAAAAGCACCATCAGACACAGACTGACCTTGTGTCCAGCTAGTTTTTATCTAATTTATTGAATGAAGCCATACTGTAGAAAAAGGAACATCTCAATCTCTCCCAATGAGTTACAAGGTGCAGAACCCATTTACTCTTCCACAGCTTACCCTTGGTTTTATGAACGTTTATTAGAGTTTTGCTGCCATTTGTAACAGACACCTAACCACACTTTTCAGAAATCAGAAAGGGGAGGAAAGAAAACTGACACAGAGGTATTCCAGCGCAAACAACTCATATGCTACTGTCTGAACCTGGGACCGCATCATTTTCCAGTGTCGTAACGGGACAGAAAATCCTCACTTTCAAGAATCTAAACTTTTGCTTCTAAAAACTGCACTTACATTTCCTTGTTTGACAAGATGAGAGATCCTTCTTTTTTGGCCAGGAAACAAGGTAGTTAAATTATCCTCTGTCTTTTCTTCATTTCCTTCCTCTTTGGATAGCTGGAAAACAAAAGAAGCAGCTTCCAAAACTGAGTAAGACCTGAAGATCCCTCCCAATGAGGAGATCTCAAAAGTTTCCTTTTGGCTTAACAGAAAGTCTTTGCAGGTGGCAGGCGAGAACAACACGTGGTCAGCTGCTGAACTACTAAAACAAACCCTGTTTTGAACCCAGGAGCCACCAATGAAGCCAATGAACATTCCAGCCTTACAATTCCCACCCAAGCAGTTGCTCCACAAGCTGTGCAAGAGGCAGCATTGGCATGATTCAGGACAGTCCCTACCTGCCACGAGAGACTCAAGCACCCTTCTCCTGCCAGCCGCTCATACACCTCACCCTTCATGGCATTCTTAAAAACCAGGGGCTTTTGGGGTTTGGGGTTTTTTGTAAGTTGGGAGCTGACTCATTTCTGCCTTTGTATAACATGCTGTCAGAGCAGGTCCTGAAAATCTGCTTGACACCAAAGCACAGCGCCCCAACTCCACATTTAGGGAAACGTTTCTCTGCAGTTTTATCCACAGCCGTATCTGCAGAAAGACTGCAGTGACAAATCCCCAGGTCACACATTTATCCAGCCAGAAACCCTGGAGGAAGTAATGGCACTTCTCCAGCTAAAGCTACTTCTGAGCTAACATCTCAGACTTGCTCCCAGGGGCGGGGAGAAACCACTTTAAAATCTTCTTTGAATTTGACTCTGCTGTTCCTTTACACAAAACACACTTCACAAGTTTATTTTTCAAAACTCTAGCTGTTCTCCAGTCAATCTTGCGTTCAGTTTTCCAATACAACCCCTGGCAAAGATCTGAGCAGAGATGAGCCTGACAATCTCTTAGAAATTCAGCAAGAGAGCTGAAGGCTGGATTTGGGGATGAGCTCAGACTCCACTTAGGCTGAGCTTGTGTTCATCACCACAAGGGCATTCTGGATGAGCACTTCACACTGAATCACTTCGCTCTCTAGGAACTCAGTAAGTCTGTTAATTCAGTTACATCCCTAATAAACTCTCACAAAGCGATCCTTCCCGGTGGAGAAGTACCACACCGCCCACATGAACCTTCCCTCCGGACTAGCACATTACTGACACTAAATGACATGGGCTCCATCTACAAAACTGTTCCATAAACAAAAAAAAATTCCCCATGACCAACCCCACCCGCCAGAAACGCAGCGGGGAAGCAGGTACCTACTTACAAACACCCATCTCTCAAAGAAGGACCCCTCCACTGCAATGCTTGTTCCTCCCTTTCCAAAACAGGGGGAAATTAAACTTCAGCGCAGGGATATAAGGTAAAGCACGTGCAAAGGAAACACACGTGGGTGCTGACAGCTGAACATTGCCACTTCATGCCAGAATTAACTGTTTGCAGTGAGTTGCAGCCCCTGGTTCAGCACTTTCTGAATTCAGCCCATTTTGAATCACCTCGTATTTGGAAAGCTCTAAAAGGATTAGTATTTCCCACTATAGATAGTGTGCCCCTAAAGTATTTTCACTTAAACTGGACAATTTGGAGAAACAAAGCCAAAAATAAAGTGCTCTTTCCTAGCTGGGAATTATACTAAACACTGCAGAAAGAACAGGTGAATTTTAAACAAGCAAAATCAAGTATTGCTTAATAGCTCAGAAGAAAATCATTACACTGAACTGCTTTATATAGTTTCTTCTACGATGGCATTTCATACGCGTGTAAAAAAGATCTTTACTTGTCAGCAACACAGACTTCTCTCCGAACGGATTGGGGACATTATTGCAACAGAGAGTTCAGCAAAAAGCTTTAACAGTCCAGCTATTCTTTTCAAAAGATGAGCTCTCCTCCCCACGCTGCAGATCCCGGCTCACTTTGTCCTCCACATACAGATGGTCATGAATGGAAGAATTTTGTTCATGGCCACTTCACCCACCCAACTAAAAGCCTGAAAACCAGCACCAGTTTCTGATGCCGTTTTTAGAATAAAAGTCAACAATCAATCACACCACAAGAAATTGCCTTTCCACCATGCAGTCGCATGGTTCCTGCTGCACTCGCCCTGCCCCTTCTTCAGATCAACAAACCCAGGGGGAGTTTTGCTGTGTTTGAAGGGGCCTGAACTGGAACACACTGGAAGCCCTGATGGCATCCCAGTACCTCCATTACCTTTTGGATGCAGGAGAACTGCAGCTGAAGTCCAATTCCTTGGACAGACACACTCATCCTTTGGTACCCCCTCTCCCCCAGTACACAGAGGGCACCTGATTTTGTGACCTTGCCTCGTTACACCTCCCAGGTAATACAGCTGACTCAGCAACCCCGATACCTCTGCACTGCAGTCAGATGTGCCAGAGGCAGGACGCCAGATACAAGTTTGGGGTGTTTTCTCAATGTTGCCAAATTTCTCACCTTTTTCTTTTCTAAAGCTCTTTCCAGTCCAACTCCCTGAACATGTGCTCTGTACGCAAGCAAAATCATCCCAACTAGAAAACCTGGACGTGCTAGGTTTGACAGCAAGTCGAACAATCCTGCCCATGCACAGGCAGCTGCTCCCAGGATCGAGGGCTTGCTCTTGCTGCTGAGTTGAACTCGGATGTCAGAAGATGAAGGATGAGTTTTGTCTGCCTCTACTTCCCTGCCACAGATGCTGGTAGAGGATCGCTGCCAGCAGCTGCTTTCTAGCCTTTTCACTTGCTGTGTTCTGGTTTAATCTTTGAAAACGAGGGTCTGGCATCCCCTGGGGACCACCTCACAGTCACCAGCAGATGCCTTTTTATGTAAATGCTGTCTCTTTACTTCCTTATCCTGAAACCCCTTGTACCTTTTGAAGACATTTTACCCTCCTTTTCTTATTTGCACCACCTACAAGATATCCAGAGATCCTCATAAAATATCTGCAGTATGCGTTTAAAATAGGAAACAGTTATTTGGGGAGTCTCCAAACCGTCCAGTGCCAACTACATCAACTTACTGGCACAAACACATTGTCCTTTTTCTACCTGCCATTATGTTCGTTAAACTATGCTGCAACAAGAAGGCATCACCCAGAGTAGCAAACTTGGATTCGCTTTGAAACACCCACAACACGCTCTGAAGCCTTTTCTCCAGGCCACTATGGTTCTTAGGCCAGATGGAGACAGAAGTAACGGATAACCCTGAAAGCTAAAGGCCTTGAACGCAAAAGGTAATTGAATTCTTACATTTCACAGCAGCTTTCAATCCAGCAGGTAAATTCAGGTGCAAACTCTTCAAAGCACTCAGTCATGACAAGGATGAGATTCTTCCAACATATGGAGTCTCCCTCCGTAGCCCTCTTCAGCTACTTGAAATAAGCAACACCACTAAACTAAACCAGAATCCTTTCACATTTAGAGGTGAGAGAACCAACCAACCCAAACCAGCATTACCTGCTTCCCCAGCCTTCCCTTGTCTTCAGTCTTCACATCTGTAGATTCATTAAAAATCCTGAGACACTCTTCCATTGGATCTGACTCAAAGTCCAAGTCTTTCTCAAGGATGGAATAATCAATGTCATCAGATGTTGAGGAAGATGATGATGACTTTGACAATTTAGAGCGCTTCACTTTCTTTGTCCCTTCATTTTCACTCTCAGAGTCTGAACTGCAGTCATCACCATCTGAGTCCGAGCTCACATCAAGTAACGTGGATGGCAAAGGCCGGCCTTTGTCATCGTCATCTCCACTCTCATCACCAAACAGGTCAACATGACTCAAACTCCGTTGCTTTCGACCCTTCTTTGTATCTCCTTTTTCTGTAGAACTGACCTTTTCTTTCTTTCGCTCCAGGGCTGGAGGCTTGGTCCCTTTCTCTTTGTTTTTACGACCAGAGCTTTCCTTACCATTTTCCATGTCAGCTGTTTTCAGCTTGGAGTCTTTCTTGCTGCTCCCCAGCTTCTCCGTGCTGGAGCCTTTGATGACACCCTCACTCTTGCTTTTCCCTGAACTACTGCTGGTAGACTTGGATTTTTCTTTCTTAAGCCCATCCACTTTTTCTGACTTCTGTTTTTCAGGTTTCTTTAAATTCCCATCGGTTTTCACTTTGACACTTTTATCTTTGCAGTTCTTCTCTTCATTCTTGGGTTTTAATTTTTCTTCTTTCTTGAGTGCTTTGTCTTTTTCTGTATTTTTACTTTTCTCCTTCTTACCAACCTCATTGAGGCCAGGTGTTTTACTAACATCTGATTTCTTCCTTTTTGTTTTGTCTTTTGAGTCTTTGTTTTTATTTTCAATTTCCTGGTTGTTCTTACCAGAACACAATTTCGCTGCTTTTGCATTCTTGTCTGGTAAGTTTTTGATAAGATTTTTCTGTGAACTTGGAAGATCTTCCATGCCATATTGCGCTGCCGCTTCTTTGCTATCTTGGGAAGCAAAGTCACCCAGTTTGGTGCTCTGCTCTTTGTTGGATAACCCGTCATTTGATTCGCTTTCAGAACCAGCTTTTGACTGCGAACTAACAGAAGTTGGCTTATATTCCACATCAGCCTCATCTTCAGAGGAAGAGAACCTCGCACACACTTCATAGTCATCGGGTACTTCACAGAGCTTCTTTCGTGAAGGAGAGTAAGATTCCTCATAACTAGACACCCTACCCCTTTTAGACCCCTTTGGCTCCTTTGTTGTGGCTTTGCTCAAAAGCCTGGCCGAGTAATTGGAAAGTGGGTCATATTCCAAGTCTGTAGAAGGCTTAGAGTCATCAATTACATATTTGTTGTTAGTGACAGTGCTACTGTATTTCTTATTCTGTACTACAGCCTTGGGAACATATTCCAGTGAGCTACCTTTAGATCTGGAAGTATCCAAAGTGTATTTATTCGACCGGCTAGCAGCAGCGAGAGGAGTAGGGTTGTAGTCCGAGTTATTATTAAAGTTGTAGCTACCTGGATTATACTCTAAGGAGGTAAATGAATCATTTTGTGTCCCAGCAGCAGACACGGGTGTATTTGAAATGAGTGAGGAGGCCTCTGAAGCACTGAACTCCTTTGTTGTTTCTAGCAGCTCCTCGTACTTTTTCTGCTCTCTCTCAACTTCGTTTTTGACTGCCTCAATGGCCTTATTGACCAGCTCCAGCTCCAGAATACCAGGCGTCACATCTGTAATGTCAGCCAAAGTGCCATCCTCTGCCTCCAGTGAGGGCCTTGGAAGCTCTGGATTGTAGGGATCATAGCCTCGCTCTGTAAAAGAGAAAACAACAACAATTTACTGCCAGCAATTTAGGTAAAATTTTATTTGGAGTAAAATTTTTTAAAAAAAAAAAAAAAAAGGTCTTTTTAACATCTGCTCTGATCAGAACCCGATACTGAAAGACACGACCAAAAGCCATGTTCTTGTCACCACAGAATAAATGTTTGATACCAAAAGCCACCAGCGATGATCTCCAGTGATCGGCACGTGTGTGGTTAGACTAGATTTTACAAGCTACTCCTGGGTCTTAGAGGACTAAAGAACTATTAACAAAGTGCTTTTATTACTCATGGAGAAGTTCTATAAACTAAATATTCTTTGGGACACCAAAGAATAATCACTGTATTAGGACCAAGAGGAGTCGAGTGTGCACAGAATTATCCACTTTATTCAATGAAGCAACCAAGGAAGGAAAGAGGATTCCAGTACAAAAACTGTGGATTAGGTTCTCACTTACCGATGCCAATGCCTAAAGCCCACTGAAAGCCTCTGATATTCCTCAAAGCTCAGTATTTCTCACAGCAGCTGCAGGAAAACCAGTCTTATTTGGACTGATAAACGGAGTGCTGCTGGCAGGAAAAAACTACAGGTACAAAGGCAACACAACTCAACCACTAAGACAGGAACACTAAACACCCTTAAACATTAAACATTTGTCCTTTCTGACATTTGTCTTTTCAGGCAAGTCCCCTCTTACAGAGCCATTTCTAGGACTACTAACAGAGGATACGCTTTAACCGTGCTGCACGGCTCTTCCAACCACAGCTCTACAGGAGAGCTTTTGGTGAGTGATGGTTCACCCTAAGGAACTATATGGAAATGTCAAAGCACCCTGTCCAAGGGACAGCTTACAACTGGAGAGTCCGTTAAAGCTCATCTTGTAACATTCATCTTGAAAAGGACGTAGGAGCAGTTGTCTCCAGCATAAACACTCTCTACTTTCCGCCACGGTATCCCAAACTCTCCCACCTACTTTTCCAGCTCATGGGGAAAAGGAAGGGAAAGGGACGTCATTCACACGCACGTGCAGTGACAAGCACCCTGTTTGCCAAAGAACAGGCAGGAAAATAACTTCACCTTCAAACATTAAGACTAGTAATGGAGAAACCCAGCAATAAAGATGACTGCATTTAGCAAGCTAACAGAAGCTACAGGTAAGTTAATGGCTGCTTTTTGACTTTGAACAGTTTTCAATCCTTGTTTTATCATAATGTCTCTGGATGCTGCTATTCCAGAGGAACTTTTTGTTCTTTGTTAGAAGGATAGTAGTAAAACTGGCTTTCCAAAATGAATATGTAGGAGAACAAAACAATAAGCAGAGAGATAAGAGACAGAAAAAACCCACAACTCTGAGGTCTAAGAGGGATGACACAATTTCTTGTCACAGCCAGAAACAAACAGTGTTTGCAGGAGCCATTTGTACCATTCTCACAAGACTGAGGGTTTTTTCTTGGATTTTTTTTTGAGAGGATCCATGAATACACAGTTCCTTCGATAATACGAAAAGAACTTGTCTAGCAGTTGGCAGAACTAGCCTCCAAGGAAACAGAATAATAGAGACTGGGTTAAAATAAAGGTAGTGGTTTCATGAAATACTTTTTACCCCCTTGGGTTTGCAAAGTTTTTTTCCAAACCAATTAGCTCCTGATTGAGCAGGGACTCTGGGCAGTTGCAGTATGTCACCAACTTCCAAAGGACAGTCTGAGCTGTGCTCAGGACCAGAAATGTGGGGAAAAAAGGAACAAAGTGATATATTTCTGTAACTAGCTCTCCCTCCACCTATTGCAAAGTGCTTTACAACCAAGACACAAAGAGCATTTCCAAAACTACTGTCTGCTCTTCCCCATTACAATGCCCGGCACAGCTCACAACCTGGGGGGGAGAGGGAGGGAGAAGGTGGCAAACCAGAGCATCTCAGCGGATGGTGTGCACTGGACAGACTGATATCCAGAGCCTAGTTAGGAAAAGAAACCACAAAGAAATACAGGTAACAAGGAAAAAAACATGAACAAACCTAGATGCAAAGAGCATCATCATGTAAACAGATTATCAAAGCAATTAGGTAGAAGTATTAACCTAACAGCCCATAAAGAACAGAGAGAGCTCCACAGTGGTAGGGAAAACCAGTGCAGTGAAGGCTGGAGGAGTCAGCTATTACCCTTTAACTCAAGATGGAGACCTAAAATTTAGCAAAAGTATTAGGAAGGGAACAGCTGAAAGCCTGGTAATTTGTGCAGAGATAAGTATTAGGTGGCCTACAAACAGACAGAGGTGAGAACAGAGAGCCTGGAACTAAAGACTTGCCAAAATTAAAAAAAAAAAATACCAAACACTACCACATTAAAAAAAAAAAATCCCAAATTACACAAAAGACATCTTGTCCACGCAGAAAAGCAAACTACTTTAAATATATCAGGATACAAAGAAACTAGACAACAACCTAAGCACAGATCTGGTGTCTGATTCTCTGCTGCTTATCTATAGTATAAAACTAATTTGCACACTTTCTTTCAATGAAATGACCAGAGGTAACAATACATTATAACCTCTGAGAATGCCAGCAGGCTTTGAGATATCGTCATGAAAGAGCTCTTTTGGAGGTGTGTAGGAGACCTGATGGATTACCCAAGCACCACTGATCAAAGACTACCTTGTCCATGAAAGACACTTCTGTCCGTTGGGTCCACAACATTAATCAGGACTGTCACCTTTGGCCATGATGCACTTACAGATAATGTAGCGGAAACACAATCAGAAGGGGATTTTATTTATATATCTATATACACACACACATATATATATGGAGAGCCATATACACATAAGCGTCCAAAGTCAGAGAAATTAAATATGCTATCTGAAATCAGGTCATCTTTTCAGATGCCTTATTATACTCCTAGGAACGACTCTGGGCGATGGAGCCCAGTGCCATGCAGGTAGGCACCCAGCTACACCCACACACCCCTTCTTACAACCTGGATACAAGATTCAAAGAAGTTGTCTTCAGCTTTTGCATTTATTCCTCTCAATTTCCAACACTAATATGAATACCCATGGTGTAAAGGAAAATTACTACAAGATGAACTACTGATATACTGATAATTCTGATATACAAGATGTCTGCAGTATTTCTGCTAAAGCAAAATGACTAAGTGAGAGACACCACGTGGTGAAATAACTCTTTTTGAACGGATGCAAAATTGAGAGTCTACGCTGTCCTTTGAGAATCACAAGATAATGAGACTTGAGATGACAACTCCTTATAGAATTGTGAACTAAACTGCTACCAGGACACTCTTTAAAATCCAAACTATTTAAATAATGTACCTCAGATATATGAAATAGTCTTTTTGAGACACAAAAAGGTGATGTTAACCTCAGCACTATACAAAACAAGTTATTAACAATTTACGTAGGACTTCAGCGAACAATTTATTTAACCCAGAACTACTTTAGAATATACCAAAATGAACTGCACTTAAATCAGCCATTTCAGCACAGAGTATACAGAAGCGTAAAACAAGATTCTTCAAAAAAAACAAGGCTGATTGTTTTTTTTTCCTGATTACAGTCATGTTGATCATGGGAAACGAGGCCTCAGTTCTGAGGTGGAGTTGTCTTATTACAGAGCTTCTATAAGCTAACGACTCCTTGCTATACACTAGTCCTTCTAGTTTGTGCAACAGGCAAAGGCAGTAAACAAAGGCTGACATTAAATGAATAATGGGAGTATAAGGTCACCTGTTTGATGTTAAAACTTATTTTCAGTGAATCATCCTGGAGAAAACGAAGTCTATTTTTTTTCCAGGCACCCTACCAGAACACATACTTCAGATGCTTTAAATACAGAAAAGCCCGAACGTATGAGGGGTACTGGTCGGTGCAAATGCACAGGTTTTGGAAGAGGAATCAAGCTCTTGCATGCATGTGGGACATGGATGACAACCACCTTCCTTCCAGATGTAACAAAGCTGCTAAGCAGTAGCAGCTGCTGCTAAACAAAAGGGAGGCAAAAATTAGAAACTTTCAAATTTATGGCAATTAGGATCTCAAAAAGGAAGGGTTTGCTAGCCAAGCTGCAGAGGGACCAGTACAGGTCAAAAGACAGCAAACATTTTCAAGATCCACCACTGCTGAAGTCACCCATTTTCCTGGGTCACCTGGAGCTGGCAACAAAAGGTGCACTCATCAGGAGATGGGGAAGGTGAAAGCTGTTGGGAGACCTCTTTGGAGAGAAAAAAAAAAAAAAAAGACATTTTTATTTTAACATCACCAGAACAGCTTTGTTAGCTTAACAGCTTGCCTATGTTTACAGTGCCAGTACTTAGCAAATGGACAACCTTTGCAATTGCAGAAAAATTATCACCATTGGAAAATTATTTTAAGCTTCTCATGTAATGCTTCACAGAAGACACAGGGGTTTCTCAAGAACAAAATGTTTCAAAAAGGTTTTACCAGCAGGCTGAGTTTTGCTACTCTTTGAAATTAAACAGGGCAAAAGAAATGGCAGGTTTTGGCACAGACCTCATTATTGCAAGTACCCAAAGCAAATTTCCAACAATTAATTTAACAATAATATCCAACCACTTGGAAATAATTAATACTGAGATTTAAAATAGTAAATTTCAAATAATTATCCAGAGTAAATGGGTTAGGAGGGCAGGTAAAGATGCTAAGAAAAATGTTTCTTCAACTTTAAGTATAGCCCTAGTCCTAATGATTTTTATTTGTTCCTTCTTTCTCTTTTCAAATAGAAAATTTAATTTTTAAGATTAGGTATTAAAAGCATAGATAACCTTATGCTGGTCTAAGAACACCAGGAAAGCAAGGTTTCAGAGGTATTACGGCCAGCCTAGTCCAAGCTGACCTCTCCCTATGTACCCCACTCCTTGCATTTGTTATTCCACAAGAGGTATTTGATGCCACAGCATCGAAGTCCATCATGAACCAACACGGTCATTTCTTTAGTGGAAAAAAAGAAGCAAATACGAGAAAAGAAAGTCTTATATTAGCAAGGCTGAAAAAAGTCTGAACAGTCATCTATCACACTGCGGTATTTTTAAACCTGCCGTGACAAAGCCTGCTGAAGGTCAGGGTATGGTTTCACCAGATGTTTTCAGCCAACGTAGGCGCTCGGTGCCACCGAAGGACTGTCTCCGTGGGCTGACCTGGTTGACCAGGGGGTTCACTGGAGGGTGTCACAACCCGCATAGGGAGAGGGGAATCACACCAAGGGACAAGAGCAGCCAGACATCATCCTCATACAAGCCATAAACTGTTTTCTCAGCTCAGCCACCTGAGACTGCTGATGCGCTGTGGCCAGAGAGGAGACATGGACCTGCCCGAGTGGGTTCAGTCCAGCAAGGGAGCAGCTCCAACGTGGGCTGTGTCACTCCCGAGCAGGCAGCATTATCAGGGAATGACACACTTGGGTAGGAAACTCACTTTGACAGGAGGACGTTAGGGCACAGTCCTCAAAGCCGCTCACACAGTAACATCCAGGGAAGCAGTACACACCCCCTAATTTTATCCAAGAAAACACAACTTTGTGCAGTTGTGCCTCTGGCACAGCAGAAGAGTCACCTAAAAGGTCCTCAAGCCTACGAAATACGGTAGCTTCACCCTCTTGATAGCCTCACGGACAGTCCTAGAGGACAGCTGGGACCGCCACTGCTTCACACAGCAACACTACTTAAATCCGAGCATGCAAAAGCCAGAACAAGACGGTCTGGCCCATGCAAAAGCCATCATTTACATTCCTCTATCACCACAGTGATTTACAGTCCCACCCGCTCTGGTGCTAAAACAACAGCGGTAGGCAAAGAGTATCAGAGACGTGTCAAGATCTGTGATAAATGTAATGTTTTCCTAAGAGGAAATCACGCCATTAGTACATTTCTCCTGTACGCTAGGAAAGAATGTGAGAAACATAACTGGTGTATTTGCCAGAACAGGGGCAGAAAGCAAAGGCTGGCATCCAAAATACCATAATTGCTCCCAGGCTGCTACCCCGATCCCACAGCCTGCCATCACACAGGCTAGAAGGCGTCTCACCGTTTTAAAATCGATGATACATTAATCTGGGTAGTCAATGTTTGGATTCTTTGGAGATCTTTCCATTCCCTCTCTCATTATAGCTTTAAAGTTATTCCTCAATATACAAGAAAAGTTGAAATTCTGTTTGGAAAAAAAAAAAATTAGCAGAGACTTATTTCTTCTGTTTCCGAGAAAAAGACAGACCAGAAAACATTTCCACATCTCCTGTATAAGTGCTAGCTAAAACTAAGGACCTACTCCAAAACTTCATTAGCAGAGCAAGTCTTCTTTTCAAAGAAGCAGAAGGAAAAAAAAAAAATACTTAAAGTATTCTGGTGTCTTCTTTTCTCTCTATTCAACTCCACCTTGAAAACTTACTTTGACCAGCATGGTCACAAGTAGTAACAGTACTCCTCACCCACCAGTCCCTTAATTTTCTAGCTTTTCTCTGGCTTGCTCAAGATAAGTTATCTTCTCAACACCTGTCTTATTTCTTTAACTATTTCAGGTGAAGAATTCCCACTTAAGAAAAAAAACCCAAACAAATTCAACAGTCTTTCAATACAGTCACAACTGGACACTTTGAAAAACAAAGTCAAAAAATAAAGAAAAGCACCTTTCAAGCTATTTAAAAACTTCAGCTGTGACTTATGAAGGACTAAAACCAAAACTTAAACTGGTTTTAAAACCTGTCTGGCATTAGTTAACTTGAAAGCTGGAATTCATACTTTGCAGGTCCTTTACGACTCAGATACCTGCAGCTCCGCAGACTCTTAACCAGCTAACCCAACATACTCCCCGATTCTCAGCACAGAACTTCTCCTTAATAAAAAGGCCAGATCTCACACGGAAATTAAAATCCTTGTGCCACTAAACCCTCCAAAGCAGAGCTGAGTTTTTTGCATCATCCATGTATTTAAGAAGCAGATGCAACCCCGAGGACCAAAGTCGCACGTTAAATGAATGACTAACACATGAAAGCCTCTCTGGAGAAGGCACTTCTCTCACAGCTGCTTCTTCACATACTGCAACCCACACAAAAACACAAGTTCACTCCACAGTAAGTCAAAAACTTCAAAGAATTACCTGAGCTCCCCGTGGTTAACAAATATTGCAGATATTTGTTCATGCTGTACTTGAGGCTTTCAGTATCTGCTTGGTACTGCTAAGACGCTCCGGCAAAGGGTTATGGCACAATACCGCTGACCATGTGCTGACACAGCACTTTCTGGGCTGCAGAGATAATTAGGGCAGGACTTACCAACCCAAAGTCCCGCCTTCACCCTCATTTACTCCCAAGAAGGACTGGGTTTTACTCGAGTGTCTGCACGGGCTTTTTGACTGTTGTTCTTCTTTCCTAATGCTACTACTATCACCTTGGGGGATTTTTTTACGTCTTTCCCCACTCCCCAACTGTACGCGTTGCTTTTTACTTAAGCCACACAAGTTGGCAAGCACTGCGGTTTCCCAAACAGCGATCGCCTCGCTCTAGCAGCGTGCTCCCCAGCCAGAGCCCGACACCACCCCACTTCTCCAGCCCTGCAGCCCATGCTCAGTCCCAGCAGGGAAGGAGGCTGATGGGCAGGGAAATGGAACTGGCCATGCCTGTTGGTGTGTGCTTGCCCATGGCCCTGCGGTGCTGCCTCTCCGGTATTACGTGAGCCGACACGCCGCCCCGGTGCCTCCGCCTCGCCCAGCACAGGGCAGCCCAGGGAAAGTGGTTTGGTAAAACCTTGGCCTGATGAATTGTGCTTTCCGCTTCTCCAGCGCTAACGCAGCACTGTGGTGTTTGACTAGAGGGGAAAAAAAAAATATATATATATAAATCAGAGAAAGTGTTTAAATATCAGGTAAGATATTCCACGCTCGAGAGAGAAATCCTGTAAGAGCAGACAAAGGGCTCTTGCGGCAGGCGGAGAGGCAAACACTGGCACAACTCTAGTGCCTTCAACACCCAGGCAGGTCGCTGCACCTTTAGCCTTCAAAATCCTTCCAGCTTGACAGAGAAGATTTGCTCCCACCTCCAGCTTTTCACATGTCTGTAACTGGCGCAAGGAAGAGCTGTGTGCAAGCTCAGCGTCAGGTCTCCCCACAGCCACACTCCCACTTGCAGAAAGACCAAAAATCAGAAGCGCCCTGTCAGCCCACACTGAAATCCCAACACATAAAGCAGCTGCACCTGCCTACCCACAGGAAATCTGCCATAACTGACAATTTAGTTAAATGACAAGAAATCCCTAACCGCTGCGAAGCCATGACATTGATTTACATGAAAAGACGCATCCTGACCTTACTGTCAAGTGGGTTTTCTCGTCTTCATTTCAAAACTCAGTTAAAAAAACATCCACCGGTGACATTTTGGTAATAACCAACCTAAACACAAATGGGGGGGGCGGAAAGCAGTCTTAGCAATGCTTCTCATATTCTAGTCCATTCTAGTTCATGGACTAGAGCATCCAACACTGAACCACCCAATTTCCTCTCAGTGAAGAAATACTGAAAGCGGTTCTTAAGTTTCCATTTCTGCTCATTCAATTCCCTTGTAGCAAATACAGTAACAAAAGCTCTTTCCTACAAGAGGCTGATCTTGCACAACATCAACTACAGGAATGAAAATGCATCTGTAAAGACTTTTTTTCATCCTTTCTACACATGGCGTGAACCTGCACTGCAATATAAGTAACAGCAAGGCAATCCCAGACAGTGCAGAGGCTGCTCCCACCAAACACGGCTGAGTTGAACGCGCAGCCCCTCAGCAACGCGCTGTATGAGGAACCTGACTGCTGAAGAAGACAATGGCCTTGATCCTATGGTGACACACGGGCTGAAGATGATTAAAGCTGGATTTTAACACTTAAAGAGCCTCTTTAGGTTTTACCAAGCATCATTTTGCACAGCGTTTTATATACAAGTTCTAGCCATCCCACATGGTTGCTTTTCAGCTGGAGACTTTGAAGAAGGGAGAGGTGATATGCCTTCCTGTATCAGTGACAGAGTTAAAGCTGGGGAGATAAGCCCAAGGATTTCTCCGCACCTGACCTGGCCAACAGGAGCCAAACAGCATTACAGTGGCTTACTTGTGGGCTGGTAGCGTAAGTCACATAGAGGAGAAAAACTCTGTCGCTGGACGGTACCACGCAAACCCATTCAGACACCTTTCAAAGATGTAATCTAGATCTAATCCGCAAAGCCTTGCCCATCCAAATACAAAATCCACACAGCAAGAAAACCTCTTTGGACCACACCAGAAAACTGCTGAGCAACTGTCAGTACGCACCACTCTAGAATAAAGTATTTCAAGGTAGGGTGCTGAAAGCCTTGCTCTTCCCATCTCACGCTAACACAAAGATCAGAGCAGACAAAGAAGAACTCAGACCTCCGGATCTGGACTCAGCTTTCTGCCCTGGGTTCAAAAAACATTCACCTCCTAAACGTCTCCTGACAGCTACTACCAAACCCAGCAAACCAAAGAGCTAGTTTCCTTAAGATATTTATGAAGAGATATATTATGCTTCTTTTATGTCTTTCAGCATACTCAGGACTTAGACTTTAAAGAGAGACCTATTTTTCTCCTCTATAGCTCTTGAAGAGATGCTTTTAGGACTGAAGGCAGTTCTTCCCTCCTACTTACACAGCACACTTTCAAAGCACTTCACACACATTCAATAATCTTTTCATCCTGCTCTGAAGCAGGTGGGTTTTCATCATTTTGTAGATGGAAAAAGCACTTCAGCCACATCCGGATTAGAATTTGCAATCTCCAGATTCCCAGTCCTGCACAGGTTCACATCCCGTTTCTCAGCCCACCAACACTGCCACAGAAATACCACATTGGTGCATGCTACCACCCCAGCACCTTCCTCAGCTTTCAGTCAGCCCTGAATTTCCACAAGCCCCCAGGCAGCCACCCTGTTTTACCACGCAGGTAGATACTTGCAGTAAAGACACTGGAATAGATTTCCCACATGAGGTATCACACATTTTAGAACTCAGTTCAAGTGTGCCCTACGGACCAGACGCATCACGCCGGTTCCCTCCTCACCCGACAAGTTTGTATTTATTGAGCTGCTTTCAGAGGGGAAGAAAAGGGAACGCCTGCCACATGCAAACAGCAACAGACGGGACAACTCAGCCCTCCTGCTGCTGCTGGTGGCCTAACAGGCATGGAGGCCTCTTCACCACTGTCTCCCAGTAGCTGGGACCATAAGAGCACTGTATGAAAAATAAGGATCATCTATTACGAACATCTGAACATCACGCTCCTCAGGAAGTCTGGAATAGTGCAGGGGAGCAAAGAAAAGGGGAATAATGCCATGTCCCATTAATTCCTCTTTTCACCTCCTCTCTGCTCCACCCGGCACATGTCCACAGCCTCACCCCACCACAACCTGGCAAGGCCAGCTCCACTCCTCGGTTTTCAAAAGCTACTTTCAAGGCTACGGAAAATCTATTGAGAGTTCTGGGGTTACTGCCAGTCCTACGGCGATCCTCAAACTTCAAAGTCAACATCAGCCTCACATCAATATGCTTAGTAGGCCAGTTCTTTAGACGTTATCCTTTTTTCTAGGCACTATCCCAGAAAATACAGATCTGCACTGTAGCTCTTGGTGTAGATATTCACCTGCTTTGGCAAAAAAAAAAAATGTTTTTAAAGCTTATTTATCAAGTGACATGATTAAATAGGTCAAATATACCCAAGTGCAAAGTTATAAGGCTACTTTAAAACAAGACAGGCAGTTTCACTGGCAGGCAGCAACTTACATTGGATCGAGAAGCTGCTTTCAAGAAGATGGTTGCCTGGTTGCTTGCTAAACTACTACACCCTCTAGTGTAAATCTGAATTACATCCTTCCAGGCTAGACAGCCTTCAGACAGACAGAGGAAAAGACAGGAGCACATCAACCTGAACCCTTCAGATGAAGCTAAGCTACAGCACTGCTTACAAAATAACTGCAAAAGCATCTTCTGCTCTTATAGAAATCAGGTACCTTGTGCAACCCCACCGAAGTCCTTTCTAAAAGCATTTTGCAGCAGGTTCATCGCTCATTTTCCATTTCTCAGTCAAAATCAACATAGAAAAAATGGCTGAAGTCCAACACTAAGCTGAGGCAGAATTTACCCTGATGATGACAGCCATGCCATGTGTTAGATGCCAAGAGTTTGGGAAAGAGGACAGGAACACACGCTGAGCCGGCTGGGGGGAGTAGGAGGCAGCAAGCTGGAAGTTAAGCCTCACGATCCTGCTGCTTTCGCACGTGGCAGACACTTCACTTAGGAAAACTAGAGCCATGCTATAGCTTTTGTTTTTCAAAAGCCAGAGCTTCTCTAAGAGCCATAATACAGTACGTAAACCACTCTCACTCCCCAAAACAGACGCTTTTTCTCCTGGGTCACTAACACATCCAAGCCAGGCCTAACTAGACATTGGGATAATTTTTTTCTTGTCATTCACACTCAGCTCTTACATTAACACTTTTCAGCCAGTATTAGAAACTGCACACACTTCCCAGGTGCACCAGGAGGTTTTACTAAAGACCAACCTTCCCTTCCCCATTTCGAAAATCAAAACCAGCAGCAGCTTTTATTTAGTACAGCAGTATCTGTTTCAGGTGGCAGACCAAAATGACCAAATCTAGTTCCAAAACTGATACTCTACAGATATTTAAAGACAAACAGGAACAGTACACTGAAAGGTAATGGTAATATCAAGCATCTAGAAGACCATCCTAAAGGGTTCTAGGGAGCTTTTCAAATTCAAAAGAACACTGAAAGAGGCAAAAACTTTTGTCTTTCTAATACGGTATCTGTCTGCCTGTGACACTCCTGAGTAGGCTTCCTTTATTTTAAACTAGACCACAGTCACGGCAAGCTGACTTGGTAACCAGGAAACACGAAGAATTAATCATCTTCCAAACTTGCGAATAACCTCAAGATAAGCAAGCATAGAAAAAACACAATTGTGCTTTATTTTGACAACTTCTGCTTCAGGTTGTTAGAGCCCTCGCATACTAGCAAGTATACCTAACCAAAATAACAAAGCTTTAACAAAAAGAAAGCAAGAATCATTCTTCTAAGGAGAAGAATGAAGGCTTTTCTCTCCAAATAAAATAAACAGCTCAGCAAATAACCTAAGTAAAATGACAGGAGTTGCTGGAAGAACACAGGAGAACAATAGCTCACTAGCTTTTCTGTAGCCAAGCTTCATTTGAGAAACCCAGCAGCCCTCCATGCCTTACTCAAGTCCCTCCTCGGGAGGGGGTTCAGCTCACCACAGCCCCCCCCGTGACACCCCACCAGCAGGACCTGCCTCGCAGCACCAGGCTAGAGAACACATCACCTCCAGCTCCCAAAACCCATGCACCTCTTTGAAGGGTTGTCAGGGCACAGCAACTCTTAGCAGAGGTTTGAAAACCTGCCCTGATACCTCATCGCCACGCCAGCCAGGGTGCCTGGAGGGACAAAGAAAGGGATCAGAACAGAGCTGCCCTTTTGCGGTCTCCATCCTGGTGACGAGAGACAGGCTATCCTCAGGCAATCGGACATTTTGGAAAACTGCTCCCCACCACCTCTGTATCTGTGGGATCCGACCAACGACGATGAGGAGGAGACACCCATCTCTCTCTCGCCCACTGGCACGGAAAAGGCTGTTCAGACCCTCCTTCGGGGTAACAAGAGGTGACAACCAAGGGCCCAGAGCCCAAGCAGGGCTGAGCACAACCAGACACAAGAGCTCAGGGGCGAGGGGGACCCACCTGCCCCGCCTGGATGATGCTGAGGGGGAAATACCTGAGCCCTGGGAGCAGGCGAGATTTAGAGGGATGTGAGGCAGATGCAGGCCCTGAAGGGTGGGCAGGCGGGGAAGGAGGAAGGGCACGGGCCTGTCCTTGCCAGGGGGAGGTCACGCTGCTGCTGGGGGGCAGTGCGGGGATGGGGAACGGCGGGACCGGGGGCCGACGGCGGCGCAAGGCCGGGAACAGACACAGCCC